>NW_017308267.1:93710-95477 GCF_000935625.1 Nanorana parkeri | reverse complement strand
TGTGGGTGCCTTCTGTTTTTTTTTTATGTCGGCGTGGGGGGGGTGGAGTAAATTAATTCAAAGCCAAATTGCAGATAAAAAAGTTGCAATGTGCAATAACCCATGTTCTTGTACTTTCTCTCTTAAAGCTTAGGACTCTCAATCTCTTGACATGTCTTTACCCTCACTTCTATCCCTGAGCTTAGCTAAAGCCCAAACTTTTTCTTTAGTATTGGACAGGGTAGGGGAGGGTTATAACCCCTGTCAGCTTTGCCATCTGCATCCCATTGGGGAGATTTCCCTTCACTTGCTGTACAATGGCAGTGAGAGGAAATCCCTGGTGGTCAGCAGGGTCATTAGAACTAGTGTCCCCATTGGAGGATTTGCTATCTGTTCCTAGTTCTGATGACTCAAAGTGGGATTTTCTGTCAGTGATAAGTGTACTGGACAAATGGAGGTGGATCAGGGGGGGAAAAAAACCTGACGGAAGTTCTAATCTCTCAACTCTATAAAAATCTACAAAAATAAACAAAAAAAACAACTTTTGGCTTTAGTTGCACTTTAAAGATCGGTTATTAGGAGGGTCTAAATTTTCTATTCAACATTAATAGGAAAACACTTACTGGTTGTAGATGGGGTCTAAAGTGACTGGGGATCTTGGTGTTTTGTTTGTGTGGGGTTCATTTTTTTTTTTTTTAAGTGCAGTTTTCTTAACCTTTAGGTTAGGATTGATGTATACCTTCTATGTATATTGCTTGCCTTGAACTAGTCGAATGTGCTTTCTTACTCCTAATGTGTTTTTTTCCCCCTTCTGTAACAAGGAAACAACAAGCCCAAATTCTAGAAGTGTGAACACAAAGGTATGCTGGTCCAACTTCTGTTCATTCATACACATGTCAAAAACTAAGTGGTGCCTTTCCCTCATATGATTATTGTACAATAAAGGCACTTGTATTCTATAAAACTACATATGCATAATACTTAAAATCAAGTGCATCCTTAGACCATATCAGTAAACTTTCCCAATATGATAGCCCAAAGGAAAAACTGATGGCGATCCAGTTCACATACAGCAGCTGCTCAGACTGTTTTGGCTAGGGTTTTTTTTTGATTGACATGGTCAATGCCATTCATTGCCATGTCTTTTTGATTGACATGGTCTGTGGAGGAGGTCCTGTACTCCTTGTGGAGGGCTGCCGTCCCTGGTGACGTGGTTGGTCATATTACCTTGGATCAAGTGGCTTCTGCGTTTTGCTATTATTGCTGGAGATCTTATGTGACTGTCCATCATGCATACGGTTAGATGGAATGCAGTGGGACTCATTTCTGAAAATGTGATAAAGATCCCATGGATCTCATAAAATGTGCAGGAAGAATGTAATTTGAAAGGCCAAGTAAATGTCTTAACAGAATAAAGCTGAAGTTTAGAACTGGCATAGGTGCTGGCTGGACTGTAGCAAGGCATGAGATCTGTGCGCGCTCCAGCAATCGTAGAACATTTAAGTTTAACGCCTTTCCCACAAATTTGTTACTCTCCATCCTCTTCCTGTGTGTAGGGTGTGGTTTTGTCGTGGGGGCATTTCTTCTACTTGTGATATTTTCTGCTTAAAGGCAATAAACATGCCAATGCAGACATGTATACTGTCTTACTGCTATTTGAATCATAACTTTACTGACCAATACAGAGGCTGTAATTGCAGAGCTGCTGTAATGTTGATCCAAAGGTCTATTGAGTGAGTTCTATTAACCTTTTTGTCCTGGAAGTTCAAATGAGAGGTTACGGGCAAC
>NW_017308267.1:85508-93680 GCF_000935625.1 Nanorana parkeri | reverse complement strand
TTCATCTAACCCCAACCCGAAAACAAAACTTAAGTGAAGAAATTCCCTTTAATGCTGATTTCTCTTTCTAAAGTGTTGTGAAATACTGTAGAGCCTACATAAATTAGAAGGTATGTCCACGTTTTGCTTCTACTACAAATTTCCATAAAGCATGGTAAGTATCTCATGGCAGTGAGGTGATAAGCGCAGTTATGCCTACTGAGCATTCAAATAACCTTCATAAAGTATCGGTGTGTGTGTGTCCACAAGCAAATTTGAAGTTGAAAATACTGCACTAACGCATCATAAACCATTCAAACTCATGTCACTCAAATGTATCTCTGAAAATATGATGGTTACCCATGTTTTTCAGGCAAAGTCCTCTGTGCCGGCCAAGAACCAAGGCTTTAAGTCTCTCCTCTTAAGGATCTCTTGTATCTGGCCTTTGAAATATGTGGTAAGGACAAGTAGACACTTTGGAAAGTGGTTGTGTTTTTGTAAAGGTGAAAGATGTAAAGCCCAACAACCCCTTTTGGATAGGATATTGAAGGGTCAGGCAGTTCAAAATTTAAATGTGGTCTGTTTTGGTTTTAGTCTTTCCACCTCAATACTTGGTCTGATGCCCATATAGACAGGAAGTGATGATGACATGGCAATTTTAAAGATAAAATCTAACCCTCCTTTCTTCATCAATACCAATATTTATCAGTCTTTCTTGGGGAAGTACTTCACCCCCCTTCCCCAAGCCTTTCGCTCCTAAACGGTCAGTGATTTGAGTTGACAGGGTTTGAACTCTTCCACTTAAGTCTGGAGGTGGGCTTTAAGTTTGTATTGAACAGACTTCCTGAAATTATATGTATGGGTTTTTACTATGCATGCACCTTGGCACCTCAGCTACACTTAAACAACCCTTTGGATCTAGGTCTGCTTTAAATGTTGGTGCATTTTGCTTTGTGATACTGTATGGCTGCTATGACCTTTCTGTCTTCTCAGTTTGCAATACTTAAAAAGATTGCATCCTTTGCTGGCTTCACTGGAGAGGTGGAGACCGTAGGGATTGCTGATCAGATGTCTCCCAGAAGACGCTTCTTGAGTGGCAGGAAGAGGATTGGGCGCTTGGCTAGACTTATCCTTTTCATCACTCCATACAGACTACAGTGTGCCTTGGGGTATCATTCTGCTGATAGTATAGGGAAGACTGAAGGCTGTGATGGTAAGAAACTTATGACCAAGGGTGTGGATTTAAAAATATGAAAGGGTGCAAATGGAAGTCTTTCCTTTAGAGATTAGAAAGTCTCCTCTAAAGCCCTCTGGGAAAGGCAACAAACGGAAACAAGATGACTTGGAGGTTGAAGAAGAGTATCACAGCTGGGTAACATTCATGACTGAAGACCTTCCTGAGGAGGATCAAGATGATGACCCTACATATGAGGTAAATTTAAATGCAAGCATGCTACATTCTGTTTAAAGGACATTGGTCATGATGATGCCATTGTTATAGCCTATTGAAAATACTATGTATATACTGTAATGCCAATGCTTTCACTTCAAGATTGGAGTCGTGGAATCCTAAGTACAGATGAGAGGCATCCAGGCAAATGCTATTTTTAAGTTTACAGTACAACAATTACAGCAGATCATATGCCTCATGATGGGTATATTGTAAATGGTGTTTGTTTACATTAAAGCATATATTTTTCGATTGTCCCAAAGCCCAGTAAGTCTGAGACAGACAGTGAAGAAAATAGATCAAAGAATGACACTGAAAGTGACTTGGAAGTAGAAGAGAAGGATGGAGTTTTGATGCTGAAGGAATCCTCACAAGTGAGTAGCACAATTGTCAAATTTTAGACTTCCAGAGTTGTTTAGCGTCTTTGACACTGACATAGCCTTAAAGCATACCTGTTGGTATGTTTCCACAGCCCTATATGTTGACAGCATTTTTCTCATCTTGATATTTCATCATGAATGTTCTAGTATCAATCACTAATTGGGTGCTATCTGCAATTTACCTCACTAAAACTTATGGTTATTAACCACACTGAGCCTAGACTTATTTTAAAAGTGAGGGCTCTCATGATAAATACCTCAGATTGATAAAATGTGCATGTGCATATAACTGATTTTGTGCAGCAGTACCTCACATGAATTGAAAAAAAGTTATATAATTGTAAAAAAAAAAAAAAAAATCAGGGAAGATTCTATGTGAACAGTTGCAGGGTTCAAAATGTTCTATAAATGCAACCTGAAATGACCTCAAATACTTCTCATGACCAGTCTATAGTGGAAGGACAGTTGGCATACTGATTGTGCTATTGAGCACAGATTATAAGTCAACTTTCCTTTTAGTGCACCATATGAGTAATATTGTGGTTTAAACAATTTGCTTGTTTGCTGGCAACGTGAGTTCAATTTAAACACTACACACGTGTACCTTCAGGTTTAGGGTATTCTGGAGCCCACAAACTGAAGGATTTCTGCAAATGGAAAAATATGCAGACAGGCCTATTTAAGATCTCGCATTAGCTAGAGAAAGTTCTCATTTTGCAGGGTTTTCGTGGTAGAATTGCTTTATATACTATGAGCCACTAGGCTGGAACAGTTCTGCCCATGGGTTGGTGTTCTGATTCCAGAAAGGCTGTGATATTTAAATAGTAAAACATGGAATTAATCATCTTTAAGAGGCTATTGCTGAACTGTCTGTAGTTCAGGCAGGTAAGCCATAAACATTGAATTTTCAGAATCACTCCGAGTTCCCAGGTCCTAAATGGCAATATTTAGGCATTCTACAGGGTCGGGAAGATACCTAATGTGGAACTTTTATCTTAAAATAACGGCTAGCAGGAAGGCACTGGCTGCAGAAGAGGCTGTCATATTAAATTATTCAGTGTCCCAGAACCTCTTCAGAATTCAGTAGTGAATCTGTATGACAAATGTTGGTTCCTGCACTAGATTTATGTAAATGTTGAAAGTAGGCACAAGTACCACTATTTCTGGTTCAGGGTTGAATTGAGCCTGGAGTGTCTAGCCTTGCTAAAAAGAGCTTGCAAAGCTCTCCATCTGGCATGCAGGCTTAGGCTGACTTGTACTGTCCTGTGGATGGGCTGAGCTTCATGGGGATGCTGAAGTACTACCTTCCCATCACGTCTGATCTGCTACTGTCTGACAGGCAGATTCCATAGCCAATAGCGGGCTGGCTAATGGCTATGGAATCCATCCAGTGTCAATCCGTAGCAGAGCTGACCTGATGAGATTAAAGCTTGCTTTTTTTTAATTCTATTTTTGAACACTTTAGTGAATGGGTAGGTGTACAAGTACCCCTTCACAAGGGGGACAACATCTGGGTTAGGGCTGCAACAACTAATCGACATAATCGATTATAATCGATTATTGAAAAAGTTGTCAACTTTTTCAATCATTGCTTGATCGGCTTTTGATTAGCTGGTCCTGTTCACAGCCCCACACACCTCCTCCCCACCTCACGCTCGCTGCTGCCAGACCCGCCCGCATCCACGCTCCACACGCCGCACCTCCTCACGCTCACCACCTGCCCACATCCACAATCAGCGCAGAAACGCGGGAAGTAGTAGTAAGGAGGAGCAGGTGTGGGGGGATGACAGCCGCCGACAGATAGGCCCGATCTCAGAAGCAAGTTGCTGGAAGACTGCTCAGGTATGCCTGCACTTTCCCACACATGGTGCTCTATGATGTATTTCTGGGATGGTGGGATTTGTAGTCCTCTATAGCTGACGGTACATTGTGCTGTATATTCTACCATCAGCTATAGAGGACTACAAATCCCACTATGCCAGCAATACATTATACACTGTATAATGTACTAATGCTGGGATTTGTTGTATTCCTATATAGCTGGTGGTATTCTGCATTGCGCTCCTTGCCCGCAGACCCCCACAACCACCGGGTCAGGGTTGTGAGGACGAGGCCCTTGTCCCTATCGGCACGGGGACAAGGTGCTTTTCCAGTGCCGAGGGCATGTGACCTTTCATTTTTTTTAAACTCTTAACTCTTTAAAGGAGAACTATGAGGAGTGCTTTTCACTCACCTAGTTCTAGCCGACCTGTGACAATGAGACTGTCACAGGTCGGCTCAGTAGATCGGGAAGTGAGCGAACACATACCGGCATTTGCTCACTTCTCGATCCTGTCACAGCTCTCTGCAGTGACAGAGGAAGGACTGGATTCCCCCCTCCCTGCTCCGATCCTCCAGTGCTGACTGGCGGAATGGGGGAGGGGGCAGGTACAGCTGGCTCTGCCTCTAGATAGGCAGAGCCAGCTGTCACTCACGCAGCTGGGCGAATCCAGACATAATTGTAGGGATTCGCTTCAGCTCAGACATCGGTATACCGCAAGCTGTAGCTCGCGGTATATTGCAGGGTCTCGGTATACCGCAAGCTGTAGCTCGCGGTATACTGCGTTACCCTAAGGAGAACTATGGGGAAAAGCCCTAACCCCATAGTATTGGAACTTTTCGGCCGTTCGGATAAGAACCGAACATGGGGGTGTTCGGCCCATCACTAATCCTGGGTCCACCAAGTGAGATGGCTGCAGACCAATGTAAAACTACTTCCATGTCACTTATGTGCGGTGTTTCAGTAAGGTTTGTGTCAACATTTTTAGCTTGCAAAAGGAATAGTGTTGTCTGACATTGTAGTGCAAGTACACTACCAACTGTAAATCATTATCTTATTGACGTAAGATCTTTAAAAAGAGGACTAGTGAGTGATTGCCCTGTGCTTCAGATGCAACGTAAAAATCTAGGTAACCTCTTAGACGAAATTTTTTTTTTTTTTTTTTTAAGGACACGCCAGTCAATGAACAAGCTCGGGACACGCCAGTCAATGAGGAACAAGCTCAGGAGGGAGAAAACAATGAAGAGCAAAAAACGTCTTCTGCAGGTCAGAAATCTGAATCTACTAATTTGTGGGTGTGTACTGTGCCCCCCCCCCCCTATTGTTTGGAATTATAACAAATGCACATTTAGTAATGGATCTACAAACATAATTGCATATTGTTTTCCTTTTGTACACCTTGTTTTCCTTCCCATTTTTCTCAGTGGCCATTTTACTTGTATTCAGCTGCCGTATCTCTTTACTTCCTGGAACTTTGGCACATGTGACCATGCACATCTCGGGGGGAGGCCTTTCCCTGAAATCTTAAGATTACAGATGAGTTTTCCCAGGAATGCACTGCTGATACAATGTGCCCAAGCAATGCATCCTGGAAAGGTGCATCACTAATGCCCAAGAGGATCAGGAAGTAGAAAAAAACTTAATTTTTGTACGTTCAACTGTTTAATGAATGTTGGATGACTTCATATCAGAATGCAGAATGAGGTTGTTTTTTTGTTTGCTTTTTTTTTAGTAAAGGGGTGGGTGAAGGTCCACTTTAAGCTGTCTTCCCCAAACACATAGCAGGGCAAGCCACTACCCTACCCCTTGCTCTTCCTTCTCTAAGCTAGTGGATTAACATTTGCTGGAGACTTCTGTCCCTTGTGATCTTGTACTAGACAGGAAGTTTAGGGAAGTGGGAGCTGAGAGTTGGAGCCTGCTGGATGGGAACGTGACTGGTAAAAATGTAAAGAAATACTTTGCTGGGTGTTGTATATTTGAATGGAATTCGTTATTTAAAAAGTTGTTTAAGATTACTTTTTAGACTGAACTGCGGGCAGGAACAATCAATGCTTAAAGCAGAGGTTAGGGGTTTTCTTGCTTCACCCAAGTGTACAAAATGTTTAACATCTTTACACACCAAGAATTGTGCCCGTCCATGGTCCCCCGGGGTAATCTACCTCCGCTGTTTTGAGTCACAGTACTTTGGCCCTATCTAACTATTCTAGGAATCGACACCCTCATGAGGAAGCCGAGATGGCGAAACATGTTGGAGCCTAGCAGACTCATGGATGCTGATTTGCATATGTGGACATTTATAGTTCAGTGGACAACAATCCAGTTTTGGAATGTATCTATGGTTTCAAAGCCTAGAAAACTTGGGTAGGTCCACAATGTACTGTGGATCAAAACATTGGAGGTAGATTGCCCCAGGGTGTCGTGGACTGCACACAGGTGGGCTTGGATGCCCCAGACATCAAGAGGACTGGCATGTCTCCGATGTTCATATTAAAATTCATATATAATATGTAAATTCCTTGTGTAAAAACATTTTTTTGTTTTACCACTAAGGTTCTATGTTAAAAAAAATGTATGTGGTTTTTTTTTTGGTCAATTGTCCTAAAAGCCCTCTTCCCCCTGAGGAATTTTGTACACTTGGGTAAATGAAGAAAACCCTAACCCCTGAAATTTGTGGGGGTTAATTTACTATATGGGGTGTCACTTGTACTCTCCTACAGGGGCGCCCACTATTTTTCGTCTGGAGATCTACTTTTCAAATGACGAGCTCATTGAGATCTACCAACGAAAAAACACCTACATTCAGGGGCGGGAGGGGGCGTAGGCTCCGCAGGCAGGCCCCTCGCCCACAGTGCGATCGCCTGCATTAGTGCCTGTGTTCCAGTCCAGTGCGATCCGCAAAAATGCTGCAAGCACTATTTTTGCAGATCGCACTGGACCGGAATGCAGGCACTAATGTGCCTGCGTTCCGAGTGCGGGCGATCGCACTGTGGGCGATGCCATTGACTTCAATACAGCTCCACACCCCCTCCCGCACCGGAACGCAGGGAGTCGGCCTGCGTGCATTCCAGTACATTACAGGTCCCGCCGTCCTGTCCTCCCGTGTTGCTCGTGTGGCCGACGTTGCACATGGGGGTGTCCTGCACCTTTCCATCTGCAGCGTCTGACACATTCAGCCGGCAGCCGCACGAGCACCACGGGAGCATAGCCGTAGCCAGCTCCCTTTGCGCCTGAGGCAAGGAAAAAAAACAGTTTTTTTAATTTATTTTTTACTATTTTTTTTTTATCCATTTTTATTAAATTTTCATTTTTTTTACTCTTGGGGGGGCTTTGGGGAAATATTATTCCGTCCTCCGCCCTCCCCCGCCGCCGGTTCCTTCTCGGATCCCCGCTGGGGAGAGCAGCGGGGATCCAGAGAAGCGGCGGGAGGAGAGGACATGGCGATCTACCAGTGATCGCTACGCGATCGACCTTGTGGGCACCCCTGCTCTACTAGGAACGCCTACTGTTTTTGCTATTAATGTGCTTAAATGCCTTTTTAGTATAGACCGTACCATAATTATAATATTGGCCTTAATCCCCTTGGAGCTTGGATTAGCTCAAAATGCCCTATAACTGGTGTAACCTTGTTAGCTTGTGTCCCATTTCCCCAGTCTCCTTTCAGAGGGTGGATTCTGGACCGTCTCTGGTTGTTCACCACATTGTAGCCTGCACTTGGATCTATGACCTAGTTGCACTAAATAGGAGGGTGACTAGATCACACCATCTGAACAGCATTGCAAATTTTTATGTGTTCAAATTAAACAGACCAAAGGTGTGAAGCTATCCATATTTTGCTGAATTTTATTTTAAATGGTATGTTTTTAAAATGTGTTGTTTTTTTTTTCCACAGAATGAGTCAGCTGTGTGGAATGTCTCCTAACCTATTCTGATCAGTCATAATTGGCAACCTGTAATTTTGCTACTGTTAATAAATATTTTTTTCAATTAGCATGGCTTTTTTTTCCCCTTTTAAAATGAGCTGTTTGCATGGTGTCATAGAAAACAAGACATGAAGTGCTGCTTTATTTTAATAAAAGCGGAGTCCATGAAAAGTGGTATAAACCGGTCACAAACAGGGTTATTTAGATGCCTATGGAACGTTGTGTAGGAGGTTGGTGACAATTGACACCTGTACTCACCAGCTGGGCACCCTTTTGTGTTAGGATGGCCTAGGGACTTTGGTTGACTGCAGTCAAGCTCCTATCATTTTGGCTCTGATTTGGGAATTGCCCTGTCCCCTGGTGCCTCACCACCTCATAGAAGGGACCCAATTTTAACACTGAGACTGGGGCCCTCTTCCAAGCAGAGTGGATGCCTCAGAATGTAGCCTGGTGCCTCTACAGCAAGCTGTGCTGCATAGAAAAGTACTAATTGTGGGACCTTGGTGAGTTGCAAACCAGGCTGCCTCTCCTTGAAATGTTTACAGACCCATGTCTGTATTTCTGGGCAGCAAACAGCAACAGTTTGCATGTTTAAGATCGTTATGAAAGATGTGACACCCCCCC
>NW_017308267.1:63909-85465 GCF_000935625.1 Nanorana parkeri | reverse complement strand
AAATTCATAATTATGCATTGGTTTAGTCAGGTTTTAGTCTGTCAGAGCTACTAAAGACCAGAAAGAATTTAACAGGCTGTAGCCTTGTGTTAAATCTCTCTCTCTCTCTCAAAATGTCTAATTGCTTCTGCTGCCATGCTGTCCATGGTTGCTGACTCCTGGTGCCATTCTAAGAGTACCATCAGCTCCATTATTTTGGTCATGGTTTATAATGGCACTTGGAGGTGTGGATCTGACTGGAAATTAGTTTAGAACATTGGTAGGCTGTATGGAGAGCCAGGCATGAGTTTAAGGGTGAAGGTGTAAAGGGTCATGCACATGGGCATAATAAAATGCTGATGGCTACACAGGATCTTTTTTTTTTTGCTTTTTTTTTACCTGCCTTGGCTTCGTGCCCCAGTTTGCCGTAAGTGGCAGAACTACTAATGTGCCTAGGGCAGACAAACTGCCTAGGGCAGACAAAAGTCATAAAGAGTGAATAAACTTGTTCCCTTAAAGTTGGGTGCTTCTCTGTTCTGTTTAGCTGTTGGAAGCTATGTCAAATGTGGTACTGTAGAGAGCAGGTGAGTTACTCCCAATATGTAGTGCTGGGTGCCTGAGTCCATCACCCTTTTTGTGGACCAGGGGAGGGGGGGTAATCTGTGTAGGACAGGCATTTAAGTGAGCCTGGTGCTTTGCCCTGCGTTAATATTGGTGCAGAAATGTAGCTGGGTTAAAATAAACCATAAAGCTGCAGATTAATGTGTACAGCAAACATTCTATTGTGTGGCAGAACCAACAATAGTCTGGGTTTGTACTGTATACACTTTAATAGGCCTCTGCATCCCAATCAATGAACTTTTGCTCCCCTTGATTTGTTGTAACAATGTTTTTGAGGGACTATGCTGCAGGAGAGCGGTAAACAGAGTAAACGTGCATATATGCGTGAACTGTAACATATGCAAATAAATGGCTCCATACACATAGCTGTGTATGGAGCTGTATATTTGCATAGCGTAAAAAGGTGCAAAAATAGAATTGTGTTTCTGCATATTTTATGTGCATGTGTGGGCATACAGTTCACTAAAACTTATATTAGGAATGATGCATTCTGGGAATGCAAATAGTGCACACATAAGCTCATATATACACCCATTTACAACTTTGCTCGTGTGTGAGAATGGGGCCTAAAAGTGCCTCATCGCTGGGAATGTGAACAATGCTGCAGCAGGGCATGGTGGAATTAAAAACTTTGACTCTACACGGTTTTGCCTTTACCCCCTTCCCTGAGGCTCAGTTGGGGTGTTTAGTTTTGTGATGATTCATAATGGCTGTACTCTTTTAGCTGCTGAAGTTACTATAAACGTATAGCTTCTGGCTCCAACTCTCCCTAAACTTCCTGTCCAGTACAAGATCACTAGAGCAGTTCCCAGCTGCTATCCATCAAGCAGGGGGTGCAGAATGACTGTGTGTAGACACAGGGTCTACATAGGATCCTGCAAGGGAGAAGAGCCACCTTTTTAAAACCGGATCTTAGGGCCAGTGTTCAGGGGACCAACTGGTTCTGCAGGGAACAAGAGCAGCATCCAGTGTACATGATTTAATCAGCATTTTAAATAGACTCTCTGACTCTAATATCACTTTAAAGCCACACTGTTAAATCATTTTATCAGGGTTTGCAGAAAGAGTTCAGAAATGGCAGCCTGTTTTCTCAATGAAAGTTTATTTTAAGCCAGATAAAAGTACATTAAAACTCCAACTTTTCCAGCTAACACCGGCTTAACTTGTACCTCTAGGCACAATTCAGTATCTTAGTTTCCACTTCTCCATGCATGTTCCACAATGTTGTACTGCATACCGGTCTATGTTGGCTCTTGATAGCCAGGTTGGCAGGTTAGGATAACTATCTGCTACAGCTTCTGCCAACAATTACATGAGGTGTACTTGTGAAATGTTTGCAGCGCAGTGTCTTGAGTTAGTCACACTGCATGGTAGCTACTAGCATAGGTGTACGCAGTCTATTGCATTAGGGTGTGAACACAAGTACAAACAGGTGTCTGTATATGTATCCTGGATGCTCATTGCTTCAATGGTTTCTTACCTATTCCAGCAGGGGTGCAGCAATAAAGCATTGAGCCTGGTAGGTGCTCATATGACCACCCGCACGGCTTCCTGATTGGTTGGAAGCCACAACCATGCTCCCTTGCAGCTGCCCAGGCACCAAGTATTGTGGCTGTTATTGAAGGAATAGAAGTGGCCAGTGCCATGAATAAAAACAGCTTCTTGTAGCCCAGGCAGCCTAGATCACATGGTCTTTGAATACCAAACATAACTGCAGAGAATTTAGGCTGTTCAATGAATAAGGGAATCAATAGGGGTTGGGCTTTTGTAGGAAGTGGGAAGCTGCCTACTACGGAGGACCAACTGCAGCAGGAGGGCTATTGAGGGAGCTGCATACTACGGAAGGGGTGGAACTGCCTACTATGGGGGAGAGACACCAACTGCAGTGTGGAAAGGGGGGGCTGTTGGAAGGAGCCACCTACTACAGAGTGGGGGTAACCACTTACAACAGAGGGCAAACCCACAAACTGCAGCTGAGCTGCCTCCACCTACTACAGAGGGGGGAGGGGTTTGAGCCACCTACCACAGCGCAGGGGGATGGGGTTTGAGACTCCTACCACAGAAGGGCGGTGTGGGTTGGTTGTTGGCGCCACCTACTACACACATTACCCCATATACAATGCTCTGCCTACAGACATTGCCCTCCCCCACCATACAGGCATTGAAATCCCCCCCCCACAAAGACATTGATCCCCCACCTCCATATACAGACACTGCACTCCATACATTGTATATGTGTGTTGAGGGGGATGGGGCAAAGACATTGCCTGCCCAGTGCTCACAGGGTTTGGTGCATTTACCTCCTCTCCTGCAGGCGCTCACACTGATGAGAAATCTAGATCTTTTGCAGCCTCATCTGTGTTCCCATCTGCCTCTTGTCCTCTCTCCTGGCTCTGGCAGTCTGAGTCCTGGCTCTGGCAGTCTGAGTCCTGGCTGAACTGTGTCCAGGGTCACCTGACTCTGCCACATGGATCGCTACGCAGGGCTGGATTAAGAGCATCATGGGCCTGGTGCTGAGGGTTTTGGTAGGCCTTTTTAGGGAAATACATAAAAAAAAAACCTTTTAAATTACTATTCAAATGCATTAACAAAACTTTGGATATCTTAAACACCGAATAAACAGGCTTTTTCACTGAACCGCAAATTGCCCAAATGATTCAAACTGGTAGATTACAATTAAACTACACATTCACTTTTCCTGCTTTTATATTGCAAATTCGTCAAGTTGTAGAATCAACCAATTACACTGCAAGCACATTTTATATATAATATATAGAAAACCTCATGTGACATGGAACATTCTGCTAAGTCCTGTGGCATCTGATGTGTTGAAGGTGGCAAAAAGTACTGCTGATGTAACCAAGGTATTTTCACTGACCACTACATGCAGAGCCCTGGGTTTCGGTGTTGTGCTTGGGGTGATTAGGTTGGGCGCAGGCACACCCCGTGCGCACGCCTGTGGCTACCAGAATGGAGTTCTGGAACAGGAGATTTCTATGTTCCCTGGCTCCATCTAGTGGCCATAATGGGCTGTGAATCTAAAACTCAGGAGTTTGCAAAGCTGTTTGCTCTGTGAACATTTTATAAATACACCCCATAGTAAAAGGATGATGCCAAATAATTTGCAGCTCATAATCTGAGCCATCAGATGCTGCTAACTTTCCTAGGTATAAACTTACATAGCTATCCACTACTCCAAATGCTACATATAATTAACTATTTTACTACTTTCCAGGTATGCATGAACTGCACAACTGACACACAATCAGCACAACCATATCACTTCCATATAAACGTGCACAACATTTTTCTGCATCAGCAACATCTATCATGCTGATAGGAATACTATGGATGGTTACAGTCAGCTTTAAAACATAAAATGATGATATTGGCTGCAAGAGTAAAAATTCAGCATCAGTAAAGTCCAATTAGGGAGTACCATGGTCTCAGACATGACATACAGTGCTGCCATCTAAATTGATGGTCAGATGGCATCTTTCACAGATCCATTGGCAAAGCTAATTAGCAGAACAGATGCTGCTATTTTCTAGTACTGAAACATACATCTGACAACATTGCAATGATTTGAAACAGCAGTAATCCCCTTCTTCTTTTGGGTATATACAGATGAATTAATATACATCAGTATTTCTAAAGTTTATTCTATATTAGCAAACAGTCCAGAAGCTGAACATGATTTTGTTGCTGAATAAATAGATATCTGTGTTCAGCTCATCTAGCAGATAACTAGAAAGCAGTTAGTCTGCAAATTCCTATTTATTCAGCTGCAAGGTTGCACATGGGCACTGTCCACCAAGGGATCCCGTGCCGAATCGAATTGCCTGACCAAAAAAAAAGTCACACACTCTAATATTTTGTTGTACCACCTTAGCTTTGATTATGGCACGCACTCAGTGTGGCATCGTTTCGATAAGCTTATGCAATGTCACAACATTTATTTCCATCCAGAGTTGCGCTAAGTTCTCACCAAGATCTTGTGGTGATGATGGGAGAGACAGACCACTGTGTAAAGTCTCCTCCAGCACAACCTAAAGTTTTTCAATGTGGTTAAGGCCTGGACTCTGTGGTGGCCAATCCATGTGTGAAAATGATGTCTCATGCTCCTTGAACCACTCTTTTATAATTTGAGCCCGCTGAATCCTGGCATTCTCGTCTTGGAATATGCCTGTGTCTCAGGGAAGAAAAAATCAATTGATAGAAAAACCTGGTCATTCAGTAAATTCAGGTAGGCAGCCTCATTTTTGGGGCACATAATGTTGCTGAACCTAGTCCTGACCAACTGAAGCAACCCCAGATCATAACCCTGCCCGAAATCCAGGAGGTGACTCTTTTTTTTTTTTAAGCCAGGCAGTTTATGTGACATTGTTGTCTGCTCCCATTTTTCTTCTTCCATCTTGTCATGGAGAAACAACAGATCCAAGTATTCTCTATGTGAGGCCGGATGTAAACAAACTTGCATCTGCCAATATCCTCTCAGGTCAGGTCAGAGAAAGCAGACCAGGACTCAAACATTTTGTGTTCAGCCTGATGGAGGTAAATGGACCCAGAAGTAGTTAATATGGGCAGATGCATTGCATGTCTGCTTACATCCGGCTGCCCATTGGGATGTAATGCTGCCAGTTCCTGATACTAGAAATCACAGGTCAAAAACGAATTGTTGTAAGTAACCTTGCTGTTTATCTCACACTACTTGTACATGGTTGCTATATGCCTATAATTACTAATATTTACTGGTATCTTTATTTGCAGCCGGGTCCACAGAGTGCAGCACTAGAAGATTACACTACACAGAATAATGTGAAAAGATACTGCAGACCTTCCAGGAAACTCCAAAGGATTATTTAAAACTTCAAATAAACGTAAATTAAGTTTGAATTCAACAGTAGTAATACATCTAGGGGGTGGCTATTAGCAGTTTATTTCTTTAACATGTTGCCTAGAGTTTAAGGAAAGTCCCCAGACAGGAAAACGTCTGACCACTAGATGGAGACAGTGTACAAAATTTCCATGCATAGAGTTCTGCAATGCTCATGATCACTTAAGTGATGCAGTTTAGTATTCTCTTCCTGTCTTAGTGAGGTAAACTGTACAGAATTGCATGTTAAGCCTGCCAGCAGCCATTATCATGAGTTTTTTTGTTTTTGTTTTTTTTTTACTGTTTTGAGCATCATTGTTCAATCACCTTCATAGAGGACAAATATCAGTTGTAAAAGCAATGAGCGGGTGCCAAGGATTTTCAGATAATAATCTGGTAGTTTGTGATATTGCCTAGAAGCCTTTGTACTCTATGACCTTGTTTTCTGTTATGCATTTACATATGTGCTTTTGTGTACCTGTGATAAACACAAACATGTAATATCCCTACATATTTTATATTATAGCATTATAAGCTTAAACCAATAAATATGATACCAATAAACATGCTTTCTAAGCAATTGCAAAATAAAGGGTTTTAAAATGTAAACGATTCTTAAGTAGAGTCCTTGGTTCAGAGATCGGATCGCTTACAGAGTAAGCCCAATCTGATAGAGCAGATTAAAAAACAAGACTTTTAGTATCCTTGGTAGTTTTGAGGGTACATGAGAACACTCAAACAGCTTTTTATTCACCTTCTACAGGTGTGTTCTGTAGGTGGGCTAGAGATTATTTTACAATGCCCAGCACACACACACCCTTATTATCAACTATCCTGAATTCCACTATATTTCCATCTGATAAAGTTTCACTATCCAAAAAACAGCATATTATTTAGCAAAATTGAATTATGATTTGTTAGATACCAAATATGAATCTTAATAGCCTTCTGGACCTTGTAAATTAGGCACGTTTGGTGTTTATCCTCTTATACTTTAGCACATATATTTTTTTTAAAGTTTAGCCCTAGGTCAATAAACCAGACTCACAGATTGCTCTTCTCCGCACAGTTTAAGGTTTGCCAGACCTCACTATTATCACTGTAAGCTTTCTGGTCCATTATTCCTTTCATTCTGTGTATGTTTTCCACATAACCAGCAACAAAGCAGCATCATACCATTATATTTCATCCTATGTGTTTGAAAGAAGGCCTCACATACTCCTCCAAGATTCCTTAATTTGCTCTGCATGTAGACAGAATCCCGGAGTCGCATTTTCACTGTTGCAGATAACAATTATATTTTCCAGTGTACTATTTTCAGAATCAGCCACCTGTGGACCTGTAAGGCATCTTACAGTACTAAACTCCTCTTGTGCTGTTATGCACGTGACCTGAGCTTTCTGCTTCCCTTTTTATCCTGCTGAAATCCAGTTTGCCCTCTGCTCTCAAGACAGGTGTAATAGGGGTCTAAAGCAGTGGTTCTCAACTCATGGGTCGCGACCCAAAAGTGGGTCGCGACACCCTCTTTATCTATCTATCTATCTATCTATCTATCTATCTATCTATCTATCTATCTATCTATCTGTCTACAGTATATATCTGTTTGGATTGTGCTTACATACAGTAATAGGCTTATTCCATGTGGATTCAATCATTAGGAATATACTCTTTTGTTGATCCTAAAAATCAAGGTCACCTTTATAATTTAGAGCTGATTAATTTTTTTCTGGGACTTTTTTTTTTATAATGACCTGAATTATAAAATTGAAATGTAAAACTGGAGCAGGAGGGAAAGAGGTCTGAGGATTCCACAAAAACAAAAAGAATGGAATGATGGCTGTTTGGTATTTTTCCATCACCAACACATTTTTGCTTAGTTATTCACTTCTATTTACTTTAATTATAAAACCTGAACAGATAATAGGCTGGAGTGCACTGGACATAGAAACGAAAAGGCATTTCAGACCTGTTTCTAAAAATGTTAGTTTTGCTGAATATTTGGCTTTGATATTTTCTGAGCTACTGACCTGAACTAGGTATACTTGTGGGCTACTGTATGTCTGGGTCTTTGACTTGACAAGCAGTGGGCTGGCTCTTGGAAGAAGTTATGCAGTATCAAAATACCTTAATGAGTATATGTCAGTCTGGAGGATTGAGCATTTCTAGGCAGACTGCATTTGCATGCAGACAACTCTAAGTAACTCCCATGTGCAAAGCTGAGCCTCCATGCCTTAAAGAACTGAAATCCAGTGAATGGAAGGGTTGGAGTGAGGGTGCGGTCAGATGGTGCTGGACATCCTCCAGCCGGGAAATGAGGTGGGATCTGTCTGACCTGCTGCAGCTTCTATCACACACTGTGAGAAGGTCACAGTGTGCAGTTAAATCAGAGTAAGCAATGTCAGCACAGGAGAGGAGCCTGTACAATTGTGCAAGAAGGAAGTGAAGGCATACAACCCTAATTCAAAAAAAGTTTGGACACTGTGTGAAATCTATATAAAAACAGTTGGGACAGGGCAACAAAAAGGTGGCAAAGTAAGTGGTACTAACAAGGAAGAGCTGGAAGAACATTTAGCAACTAATTAGGTTATTGTCAACAGGTCAGTAACATGATTGGGTATAAAAAGAGCATCTTAGAGGGTCTGCGTGTCTCAGAAGTAAAGATGGGCAGAGGTTCACCAATCTGTGAAAAGATGCATCTAAAAATTGCAAAGACTTTAAATATATCATCATCTACAGTACATAATATCAGCAAAAGATTCAGAGAATCTAGAGAAATCCCTGTGTGCAAGGGACAAGGCCAACATGCAATATTGGATGCCCATGATCTTCCTGCCCTTAGATGGCACTGCAATAAAAACAGGAATGATTCTGTCATGGACATCACTGCACGGACTCAGGAATACTTCCAAAAATTACTGTCTGTGAACACAGTTCGCCATGCCATCCAAAGATGCAAGTTAAAGCTCTATCAGGCAAAAATCCGACAATTATGTCTGGATCCACCCAGCTGCGTGAGTGACAGCTGGCTCTGTCTCTAGATAGGTAGAGCCAGCTGTCACTCACCTGCCCCCCGCCCCCTCCCCCATCCGTTCCACCGGTCAGCGCTGGAGGATCGGACAGGGGAGGGGGGAATCCAGTCCCTCCCCTGTCACTGCTCTCTGCCGGTACAGGATCGAGAAGTGAGCGAGCGCCGGTATGTGTTCGCTCACTTTCCAATCTACTGAGCCAACCTGGGACAGTTTCATTGTCACAGGTCGGCTCAGATTATGAGGCTGAGTGAAAATCACTCACCTCATAATTCTCCTTTAACTCATAGCTTCCCCCCTACATTGATCAATTACACACTATTTATTATGTCATACATGTCAATCTATTCCTCTGTCTAACCCACCTTATACTCCCACTTATTCTGAAATACTTTCTAATTTTCTGATTTTTTCTGACCATTTCAGAATCTGTTTAATTCTTTCTAATGTTTATACCATGTAAATGTCTTTAATAACCACTTAAACACATTGCTTTCAGCTGGCTTCTAGACTGATCCTTGCAGCCTATCTCCCCCTCTGCTCCAGTGGTCGAAAAACTCATGAGTCATCACATCCAAAACAGTGTACTGGATGTGAGAGGATGCCGAGGGACATTCCATCACTTATAGAAAAAACTGTCAGGTCTATTCACTAAAGGATGAAGGGTTTGGAGAAGGCAGCAGAAGTGGAAAATCTAGCCCAAAAAAGCTCATCTGGAAATATTTTTCATTTCAGCTTAATTTCCATTTCAGTTACAGTATGTAGTTCTAGATTGTTCACTTCTCCTGTCTTCTCAAAACTCTTCACCCTTTTATGAATAGCCCTGTGTGTGATCTCTACACAAGTTAGTGTAAAAGAAAATCCTTTTTTGCAGCTGCAACATATAATTTCACTTTTTACCAAGATTATTTTAAAGCGGACCTTCATTTAAGAAAATTACTTGTTTTTGAAGGGGGAGCAAGCACCTTTTCACTAGGTGCTGGGAGCCATTGGAAGACTAAGCAGTGCTGTCCTGGTGCCCCCTCCACAGTAATACAAAGCAGTCAATTTAATATTACTTTACATAGCACTCTAATCTTTTTGATATAGCTTTGGACCTGAACTTTAGCTTCAGTAGTTCCTATAGGGACAATAATTCGGGTAGCTAGTGATGATTCACTGGTTGATAAAAAAAATTGTATAGCCAAAATGCAGGAGGTAGTAATACAGAGGCGAATCTCATTCCTAAATAAGGAGAATTGTCTAAAAACTGTCTATAAGGCCTGGTTCACACCTGTACGTTTTGTAGCATGTTCAACGCTCTACGAACGCTCTACAAAATGCTCAAACATGAAAATCCCATTGTTTTCTATGGGTATGGCTCACACCTTGCAAAATGTCAGCCCGTCTGAACGCGCTACCAAACGGCCTACGCCTGAAAAGGTACATGAGCTTCTTTTTGCTGCGTTTTTGTCGCGCGTTTCCATTGGGATACAGCCAAGTAGCCCTCGGAAACGCGCGTTTGTCGCAGGGTTTTTTAATCGCGGTAAAAACACGTGCCGCGAAACGCACGACAAACGCGCATATTCGATACGCCTAGGTGTGAACAGAGCCGTAACCGTCTCTAAATTGTCTGTAAACTGTCCCAAGCTTGCTGGGAACCTCTTGGATTACAAGTGGATAGTCCTGAGGCACTCAGCTGACTTGAGGGTATGAGTCATCTTTGCGATAGTTTAAGAAGTGCTCAGGAGAACTTCTAGGATGTGCATCGGTTTGGAGGTCTTTTACTGTCGCAAATGCTGTACACAAATATTGCGCATATTTTAGGCAAAAATGTCACATGTGCAGTGAGTCACAAACATTAATAGTTCACAAGAACACTTAAAAAAAGACGCATAACAGAGATAAAACTCTGGGCATGGTATTTTGGTCTTTTTTTCTGGGTAGACCCTTTCACATTTTAACACAGACTAATGTTGCTTTAAGTGCATATACATTTACACTACCAGTCAAAAGTTTTAGAACACCCCAATTTTTCCATTGTTTTATGAATTTTATGCAGTTTAATGTCTCAATGTCTCAAATAAAGTATTGAGCAAAAAAACAACTGGACATCCAAAAGAAATCATGGAATCATTTTCTTGAAAACTGTAATCTGTATTTTTGACTCATGAAAGATATATAACAGCCGAACACACTTGTGGCATTCTTTCTACAAAGGAAATCCAATATTGTTCGGAAAGTTCTTTCCAACACTGTTGCAGAAGTTCCCTAACCCTTCTGTCCAGTTGAGACCAAACCAGCTTAATGAGGTCTAAAGTGACATTAATGTATACATCCACCCCCCCCCACACTCCCCATGTTAGTGTAAGGACTTACCTTAAATGATGCCTCTTGATTCGATCAGCTTCTACTTTCCTGTAGTTTTCAGATGTCCTTCCAGCGCTGGTGTGGGTCTCCGATCTAACGCTGACTCCTCTGTGCTATCTGGCACTTCCTGTCCCACGGTGTCTGTGCGGGTGCACGCTGTTGGGCGAACATCTGAACTGCGCATGTGCCCGCCCCAAGATCCTTTGCAACCGCCCAAGACTCTTCCGATGTTCGGACGGGAGCGCTCGGTGAAGACACAGGTATGTTTAAATCTGTTTGAAAAGGTTTTTTTTTGTAATGGGGCAAAAAAAAGAGCCCCAGACCATCATGTTTTCTCCTCCATGATTGACAGTTAGTGTCACACACCAAGGAACTATCCTTTTGCCTATTCTGCGGCATCCAAAAAACCTGCGTGTTTACCGGAGATCTCATATTTTGATTAATCGGTCCATAAGACCTTCTTCCAGTCTTCAGTAGTCTACTGGCGGTATTTCATCGACCAGGCAAGCCACTTTTTCTTATTTTACCATCTTAGCCATGGCTTTTTTCCTGCACTCGACCTGTCAAACCTGCAGCTCGAAGTCTTCTCTTCACAGTTAAATCTGAGACTTGCTTACTTCGATCAATATTGGTCATTTTTCTGCACCCCAGTTCCTATGTTTTCATGCATAGTTGAGTCATGTAGCCTTGTTTCCACGTCGGAGGTATGGCTTTTTGGCCACAAGGCCGCAGAAAAATTGCAGCAAGCGCTCTGGACTGATGAGTCAAAATTTTTAATATTTTGCTGTAGCAGGAGGCAGTTCGTTCACCGAAGGGCTGGAGAGTGGTGCAATAATGAGTGTCTGCAGTGAAGCATGGTAGAGGTTCCAGTCTGGAGCTGCAATGTGTGATTGGCCCCAAATTTATTCTGCAGCAGGTCAACTACCCCAAACATACAGCCAATGTCATTAAGAACTATGTAACTATCTTCAGTGTAAAGAAGAATAAGGAGTCCTGGAAGTGATGGTTTGGCCCCCACAGAGCCCTGATCTCAACATCATTGAGTCTGTCTGGGATTACATGAAGAGACAGAAGCATTTGAGGCAGACTACATCCACAGAAGATCTGTGGTTATTTATCCAAGATGTTTGGCAAAACCTACCCGCCGAGTTCCTTCAAAAACTGTGTGCAAGTGTACCTAGAAGAACTGATGCTGTTTTGAAGGCAAAGGGTGGTTACACCAAATATTGATTTGATATGAATTTCTCTTCGGTTCATTTACTTTCCATTTTGTTAATTGATAAAAAATAAACTATTAACACTTTTATTTCTGAAAGTATTCTTGCTTTACAGCATTTTTTCACACCTGCCTAAAACGTTTGCACAGTACTGTATATATATATCACTGCAATACTTGTTGATATAGCCAGAAATCCACTGAATTCCTAATTTCATGCAGTGAGCTGACAACGCTGCTTCTGCTGCACAGAAATCCTAAGCAGATTTGTCAGTTCTGCTTGAGTTCTTCTTTGCTGGACTACAGAAGTTCACATATCCCCACCAGTCCCTGTCCTTCTCCACCCTGCTAAAACTCCTTTCTGCAACTGCTTCTGCAAGATGTTTACAAGCCTGGTAATGACCACATAGAGTAATAAAAACTGTGTGTAACTACAGGGATGGGGAATGAGATAGTATTGCTACTGTTAAATTATTTTGGTTGCAGAGTGTACTTACTGATAAACAGCTTTTCTCTCCTCCTCATTTAGCAAAGGACTCAACCCTAGACAAGTTGTGTATGATTTATTTAAATTCACTGCACCACCAGTTTCCAAAAGCTACCCAGTGTGCCCAATGAGGATAGACTGGTTTGCACATTCTCTTAAGCATCAGCATCTCTTCCACCCGTACAACTGACCTGTGCAGACAGTTGTACGGGTGAAAGGAACCACTAGTGCTCATGACTCTTAGTCTCTTAGGACTTGCAAGGTAGCTGACACTAAATTTCCCTACTGAGGCACTGCCCTGAAGAGAGAGAGAGGCTACACTGGAGCCCCAAAGTGGGGTCCCCACATAGCACAATAACTTATAAGTTATTTATAACCAAATAAATAAATACATATTTAGCATACAATTATTAGGCATTACAGTGTACCCTTCCTACATTTAGGACTGTCAAGAAAATAGTTCTGTCAACTTACAAGTGACAAGGTGCAAGCGTAAGAAGCAAGGAATACTTATGGAATGACTCTTCCATCCCAAAGTAGATTAAATGAAGATATGTCGGTGGAGCTCTGGATCAGGATTTTGGTAGGTATTTAGATCTGTTGATATTTTAGTTAAGAGTCTGCACTCTAATATCCGATTAATCTGGAAAAGTAGTCTCCAGATTGCCAGTAGTAAGTTTGAAGTAAAGAGTACTATATGTGTGATGGAGAGTTTAGTTCAGATTTTATTTGTCATAAGAGGTTACTGTGGGCGGGGGGCATTTCTGCAGTGCCATTGACTTGAATGGCACTGCCACGCCCCCTCCTATCCCAGAAGGCAAGGAAACAATATATATGCAAACCCTTGTGTTCCAGGAATGGTGGAAATAGCTAATAAATGCAACTTAGTAAAATTAAAAAATTGTGGGCGGGGGATTTTTTGCCGCAGAGGCATGCAAAGTCTCCAGGGTTGCCACCCATCCGGGATTCACCTGGACAGTCCAGTGTTCTACCAACATTTGTTATTACGTTAGAATGTGTGACCCGTCACGTGGTGACACATTTTAACGTAATCCCGCCCAGTTTTCCGGCGGTGGAATGTGTGACCACCCATTAGGTCAAGCATTACAACACTTTGTGAGCTCTTCCAGGGCAGATCGGCATCAGAGATGCTATGTGCTGGAGAACCGATCTGCCCCGGGACAGCTCACTTCTGTCCGACTTTGTAAAGCGTGAGACCTATTGACGTTAAAATGTGTGACCACGTGACCGCTCACACATTCCAACCTGGTCAAAAAATTTGATAGAACAACGGGTTTTGGAATCCTGTGCTCGTGTGTGAGCCCGAATCACACCCGGGCACATTATTCACACCGGACTTGTGGCTCCCTGCTGGTGCCGCCACTGTCACTTGTCGAGTCCCTCCCTCTGTTTTTCTCCTCCGCGGCAGGGACTAGGTGGGAGGAAGTGACATCAGGGAGGTCCTCCAAAATCACCATCTCCACCATGCGCTGTCATCTGGGTCCAAATAGCCGGCACCACCCCAGTCTCACGCCCCAGTCTCCACTACTAACAGGTAACCGTGTATATATAAATATATTATACTGTATTAAATATCAATTGAAAAGGGGGGGGGGCTAGTATAGACCATAAAACGTGCCCCCATAAAAAATGCCACAAGTAACCTGTGACATCTTTTGTGGGAGCATCTTTTATGTGCAATAGTACATATCTGAACTCCAAAACAGATGTCACCGGTACCAAGATCCCATGTTACTGCAAATCTATTTTAATTGATAGTTGTCATTCAAACGACAAGCGCTTTCTGGGCTGGGCAGGGTCCCCTTCATCAGGCTCAGAAATAGCATTACATAAAAGGGCCACAACTTTTATATGGACATAATAGAATGTCATTTCTGAGCCTGATGAAGGGGACCCGGCGCGGCCCAGAAAGTGCTTGTCTTAGGAATGACAACTACCAATCAATTGGATTTTGCAGTAACATGGGATCTTGGTGACGGTGTGCTGGAGACATCTGTATTGTTGTTCTGTTGTGAGCAGCGCCATCCGCAGTCATTACCAGCACCCGTTACTTTTGGCATATCTGGTAAGAACTGCGGCAAGGTATATGGGTACTGCTTTGTACACTTATCTACAGAATGCATATCTGGGGAACTGTGGCATACTGGTAAGTTGTGATTAACTCAAATGTCGTTTATTTACAAAATACATGCATAGTGTATACTTTACAAACAAATTGCCGCGAAGCGCTATAGTGTTCGGGTTTGGCCTGAAGAAAAGGTGGCAACCCTTATAAGAGGTGTGGGTTGGATGAAAGCTATACTGAAAGCAGGTATCCTGAAGTAGATTTCTCTAGCATGGATTAGACAGGCTATCAGGGCAGGCCCATAATCCATGATACCTGCACTCAGTCCAGCTTTCTTCCAAACCACATTTGCACCTGCAGTACTGATGAAGGGAGATTGGTCAACATCCCAAAACATGTTTAATATCCTCAGTGGTGTCCCTAACCTTTATGCTGCCTGAGGCGGCACCGTGAGGGGGGGGGGGGTTGCTTTTCTGGTGGTGCATGATTTCCTCTGCAGGCTCTGCAGATACAAACCTGTAGCCAGGAGCTGGGCAGGACGCCACCAGAGCATCCCAGGTTGCTGATAGCTGGGCAGGGAGGTGTGTATGGCCCCAACTCAGCTCCCTGTCTGACTCTTAGCAATCTGGAATGCTCTGGCTGGAAAGGTGCGGCAGGCACACTGCAAACATTGTGCAGCAGCCATGCTGCTTTGCCTGCTGCCCCCCATGTGACCCAAAGAGATTTCGTCGGAGGCAACAGCCTCAGGCTGCCTCATTAAAGAGATGGCCCTGGATACTCTATTTACTCATATGACAAATAAAAACTGAACTAAACTCTCAACCACACATCTGGTGTTCTCTTCACTCTGCTAAATTTATTAATTCCAAAATTGATTTTACAACTTGTAAATGTCTAACAGTTTTTAAAATGTTGGTGCATTATCTCTCCAGACACTATTATGCAAAACTGAAGCAGACCCTCTTCTAAAGTCTTCTATAGGCTAAAGTAGGGGTAACAAAAAAAGAAAGAATTAAAAGGCTGTTCCTTTCCTTTTTTTTTTTGTGCTGCCTCGTTTTATCCTGTGCCCTTGACACATACCTTTTAGTGTTAAATATGGTCCAGTGTAGATATTTATTGTATTGAAACAATATGACCTGAGTCACCTCATGCATATGGAGTTTGGCTGCTATGAGGGAGCTTTGGCTGTGGTGTGTATGTGCTTTGTATGAAAATGGAAAGGTAGTTTACAGAGTACAGGAACATGCTTACTCTTTCCATTTATAAATGTTATTTTCTAGAGATATTGCTAAATTTACTCTAATTAAGGCAAATCCTTTATTGTTCCTTTCCGTGTACCTTATCATAACGGCTGTTTCAAAAGCCATATTACAACAATGAGAGTGCATAAATTTAAAACTGCTTTATGTAGTTGCATATATGGTTCTACATATGGTATCTGGATTATTTGTGTCATAATATTGTGTCATGAAGCAACAGTTCTTGATCCATGCTTAAAATACAGAGACATATAAGCAGGGGTGGTTACATAGTTACATAGTTACATAGTATTTGAGGTTGAATAAAGACATATGTCCATCAAGTCCAACCTATTGTGTGTGTGTGTGCGTGCGTGTGTGTATGGGTCCCTGTGTCATCTCGTTATTAGGAGTACCTGTACCCCTGTATATTACCGTTTCTCAGGAAATCGTCCAAATGCTTCTTGAACGAATCCACACTATTAGCTGAAATCACTGCTTGTGGCAACGAGTTCCAGACCGTAACCGCGCGAACTGAGAAGAACCCCCTTCGCCCCTTGTGTTTGAATTTTTTTTCTACCAGTTTCAGGTGGTGTCCTCTAGTCTTTGTTACGGAATTAATCTTGAAGAGTTTGTTGCTAATGTCGCTATGACTATGGAACATTTTGTACATGAAAATCATGTCCCCCCTTAATCTCCTTACTTCCAGTGTGAACATATTTAAATTTAGTAGCCATGTCTCATAGCTCTTGTCCTCCATCCCTTTGATGAGTTTAGTTGCCCTCCGCTGGACTCCCTCCAGCTCAAGGACATCCTTTCTGTGTACCGGTGCCCAAAACTGCACCGCATACTTCAGGTGAGGCCGAACCAGTGATGTGTAGAGTAGCAAAATTATAGACTTGTCCCTGCAACATTCCCTTCTTGATGCAGGACAGGACTCTACTAGCTTTACTTACAGCAACCTGGCACTGTAATCTATTATTTAGTTTATGGTCAACAATGACCCCCAAATCTTTCTCCATTTCAGACTTCCCTAGAGGCATACCCATAATTGTGTAACCCATTTGCTTATTATTTATGTCCAAAGTGCATTACTTTGCATTTATCGACATTAAACCTCATCTGCCACATAGTTGCCCAATCCCCTATTTTATCCAGGTCCTCCTGCAATGTTACTATTTTTATTAAGCCATACAGGTTTTGTTTGTGATCTTTTACTTTTGTTACCCAATGGTATACATTTGGCAATGGCAATATGTAATGTATTTTTAAAACATTCCCACTTTTGGTCCGAGTTCAGTTTATGAAATAAATGTTCCCATTTGATGTCCCCCACTAGGTGGCGCAGTTTATCATAGTTGGCCCTTCTGAAGTTAAGGGTTTTTGTCCTACCAGCCCTCTTTCCTTTCCTGTATTCAATGTTGAAAGTGATCACGTTGTGATCACTATTGCCCAGAGTCTCCCCTATAACAATATCCTCTATTAATTCCCCATTATTAGTAATTATTAAATCTTGTTGCGTCAGGCAGCATCTCATTTGGTCAGGGAAAGGGGGCGGCAAGTGTGCCTGCCACCCCCTTGCCTGCCAGAGTGTCCCAGGTTGCTAAGAGCTCTTCAGTCTGTATCACTCTGGCTGGCATACCGCCCAGCTCCTGGCAATCAGTGATGTCAGTGAACCGGGACGAGACAACGATAGTAACACCCCCACACACACAGGTGACGGGGAGTCTAGGGACACCCCTGCATATAAGTCATAATTTGTAGAACTCTGCCCACAATTCTTCCCCCAGACATATACACACATACACAAACTTTACCTTTAAATTTATGAGGTAATGTTGTTGCTTAACAGACTTACAGGGTTATTCACAAAAGGGTGAAGAGTTTGGAGAAGGCATTCTGACTGTAAGAGGGAGGGTCAGCACTTTTAGACATCAGTGGTCTTTTGCTTTAGAAAGGGCATGGCGATCTAACACTAAACCTGCCTGCATGAGGGAGGAGCACCTGTCTATTTAATTGTAAAAATTCCTTTATAAATACCTTTATTCCGCAGTCTTCTGAACGGTCATGGGATGAGTCCTTCCTGTTCTCCTCCAGCATTGGTAGTGGGTGGTCCTAACTCCTGGACAGACTGCCTGGGCACAGTGGAAGTGGGTTGGTTGACATTAGTTGTTGTTAAATCCAAACCGTTGAGTCTATGGTCAGGGGGCGGCAGCACTAGAAAGGAGTTGAGTATTGCAGCAAAACTAGTTCTTTTTTAAACATGCTGAGTAACTTATATTTTATTACTAAGGTTAAGTTGGGCTTTAAGCAGCCATTTTTTCAATTATCAGCCAAAGGGATAGGTAAGTACCTTTACCATGATTTCAGGGGGAGGGTGTTAAAATGTACCCAAAGAAGATTATTGCAACTATAAAAGTAAAGGTAGAGCACATATTTTTACATATAACTAGGAAGTAGGAACATAAGATTAACATTTTTACCTGGATTTCTTTTATAAGATGGCATTTGTTGCATGTGTTTAAGGAACTGGGAATTTTTACTGGGTGGGTTAGTCACTGGAATGAGAAGAGACCAACCGCAGATTTTACTCTAGAGGCTTAGTTACCTCCATAGATCACATTTAATAATTATAATGTGCAGCATTCTCCAATGGAAAATAGTATATTCCTCCCACGCAATGCTTTATCATCTCAAAACACATTGCAATTTTGCTATGCCTATACCTGTTCTCAATACATTTCTTATCATAATCATTAGGGAGAAGACAATAGAGCATTTAATTAGTTGGGATTACAGCAGCCTACAGCATATCCATGAATAAAGCAGGTGCCAAGGGACTTCCACGCTAGCACCTCGTACAAAGAATGATCACATATGCAGGCTTTTATTATGGTGCAAAACCTGCAAAAGGAAGAACATGCTGACCTAGTACAAAGGCTTTAATACAGTATGATAAACATCATTCTGTTTTTTTAATTGATTCATTAAATGAACTGTATACAAACTGGTATCAACTACAAATACCTGGGGCGGAAATACCGTCGGTGCAGCCAGTGCGGCTTCACCGGGGCCGGAGGCTGAGGGGGGGCCCAATGAGGTCCGGTCCTGGGCACCCCCCGGTGGAATATGGGGCAGTGCAGGGTTCCGGTATTAGAACACTAGGGCTCCGCACTGCCAATGGGCTTCTCAGCAGGGGGGCGGGTCCTGTGACTCACCGCTCCTCTCCCGGCCGCGTCCCTAGTATAATCATATCATAATATATTATAATCTATTTCTATGATTAAATGATTACAGACAGGGCCTCTGTTCTATCAAAGTTTGTGACTACGTTAGAATGTGACCGATTTCATGATCACACGTTTTAACGTAATCCCGCCCAGTTTTTAGGCGGTGGAATGTGTGACCGTCAATAGGTGAAGCATTCCAACGCTTTCTCAGCTGTTCCAGGGCAGATCGGCATCGCAAATCGTATGTGTAAGAGAAACGATCTGCTGATCGGTCCTGAAACAGCTGATCGGTCCTGAAATGTGATTTCTATCCGACTTTGTGAGTGCTGTGCAATGTGAGATCGCAGTCACAAAGTCGGATAGAAGTGACATTTCAGGACTGATCACCTGTTCCAGTGCAGATCAGTTCTCCTGCACATACCATCTGCAATGCCGATCTGCACCGGAAACAGCTGAGAAAGCGTTGGAATGCTTCACCTATTGGCGGTCACACATTCCATTGCCGAAAAACCTGGTTGAGAATAGGTTAAAACGTGTGACCACGTCACCGGTCACACATTCTAACGTAGAGAGTACATCTTTTACCCTTTTTTAGGACAGACAGTCATGAACACCTAGTTTACAAAGGATCATGAAATCTGCTAGCACAGTGCAGACAAGGTTAATTATGGCAAACAAAATTCCCCTGCCCCCAAACAAGCAAGTAGAATTTTTTAGCCCTGGCATTTTCAGAAAAGACCAGCAATTTTTTCACTTTTTTAATAATTATTCTATAGTACTGGAATGGAAATGTGTAGCAAATATAAAATAGCTAACTGCAAAAGTGTCGCAGATGCTGCAGTGCCGTCCGTCCGTTTTTTTACTACGGGCGGACGGCAAGAGGTTAAAACCTGTTTAAGTATACCACAAACAGTAAAAACAAGCAGCAGCAGCATCTTTGAAGTGAAAAGCGAATTCCATAAACCAAACCATCCTTAGATTAATGAAATAAACTACACAAATATGACAGAAGAGTATAAACGACCTGAACCATAAAGTACAGCCTCCATCAAAAATGTGAGCTGTCCATATTTAATGACTCCCAAGTACTCAATGCCACTGTCTCTTCCTGTTGATTCTCACACTATTTTTTTTGATTCATGCACTGAAAGCATCATTCCTTTTCCTTGGTGATACTTGGAAACTGGAGAAAGCTGGTTGGCTATTTTCTTCACTGCTCCTTTTCTTAAAGGAGAACTATGGGGTTAAGGCTTTTCCCCATAGTTCTCCTTAGGGTAACGGGAGGACACAAAATAGTGTCCTCCCGTCATCCTAGGCTCAATATACCGCGAGCTGTAGCTCACGGTATACTGAGACGCCTAAATATACCGCGAGCTGCTGCTCGCGGTATACTGAGACGCCGCAGCTGAAGCGGATCTCGGCAATTATGTCTGGATCCGCCCAGCTGCGTGACTGACAGCTGGCTCTGCCTATCTAGAGGCAGAGCCAGCTGTACCCACCCCTCCGTTCCGCCAGCCAGCGCTGGCGGATCAGAGCGGGGAGGGGGGAATCCAGCCCCTCCCCTGTCACGGGAGAGAGCTGTGACAGGATCGAGAAGTGAGAGAACGCTGGTATGTGTTCGCTCACTTCTCGATCTACTAAGCCGACCTGGGGAACGGAAAACAGCCTACGACATCTAACCATTGTCGATCTACTAAGCCGAGCGGGAACGGAAAACAGCCTACGACATCTAACCATTGTCACAGGTCGGCTAGAACTATGAGGTGAGTGAAAAGCACTCACCTCATAGTTCTCCTTTAAGCATTAGTTATCCACCTACTAACTGGCTTGTGCTAACAATGCTTAAATCTGTTAACCCCTAGTAGAAATAGGGAAGTGCAAATCAGTAGTTGACCAGGTCACAAAGGGAAAGAAATGAAGACATTGGAAAAGAGAATTTAAGCAACCGAATAGTACCAAACAAAACATCAAAAAAACACTGCTGTTATCAGATTACTAACCATAACACTTATTACACTTATGCGTAGTATTAGAAACCAAAACTGTTGGAATCAAATGTTACACATGGAATGGGATGAATGGTTAGGGGTCAAATCAGCTTAGCATATATGAATGCAAAAGATATATTATCTTTTCCCTTATTATGGAACCCTTAGCAATGTCTATTAGAAATAACTCTCTAATATCAGGATAGGATCCCATCTCCACAAAATTGGCCTTTACGCGGATAATATCATCCTCACACTGTCAGAGCCGGCTTCTTCACTGGCCGAGGTGCAAGATACATTACAAATGTTTGGTGATTTATCATACTACAAAGTCAATACTGGGAAATCTCTGGTACTGCCGATTAATATAAAAAAAGCCGTTTTGAGTACTATGCAAGAAATATATCCGTACACATGGGCTAAGTCACAGATTCCATATCTTGGTATAAAACTTACATCC
>NW_017308267.1:61782-63544 GCF_000935625.1 Nanorana parkeri | reverse complement strand
TGACCTCTTGATTGAATATACAAAAATCGATTCCCTGCTGTCACCTGAGATGGCGCTTTTAAGTATCAATATTGATAAGTATCCCATCAAGTACAGATCAGTGGTTATGCATATTTTATTCTCAGCCAGAATCCTCATAGCCCAAAATTGGAAATCCTCTACTATTCCGACCATTTCGGATATTGTCCATAGAGTGTCCTCAAATTGTCGTTATGAAAGATTAATAGCATATAGATTGGATTCAGGGAAATTGTTCCACCAAAGATGGGACACCTGGATCCAATTTTCCAAATTAGATAATTAAAGTAAAATTATAGTTTAACATTACTATGTTTTATAATGTGCCTTGATATAACTGAATGAGCATCCATGGCTCCTCTCTACTGTCCTTTCTACCTTTTTATCCCCTGTCCTCCCTTACCTGTCTTGCGTTCTCTTCTCTTCCCATGCTTATCCAACCTTCCATCCTTGCCCTACCCATAGTACTTCCCCTTAGTATTCCTTTCTGCAACAACATGCATTCTAATTTTGTAAGTGTTGAACAATATATCAGCTCCCGATTTACAGTACTCAAGTTGAAGGCTTGGTTATAGTTTGGTTCCAGTGAGCCCAATTGTTTCCTACATATGTAAAATTGAATCGGAGTTATTTTAAATTTCATTAGACAATGCTGTATATGTCTCATAGTTACTACTTTTGTAATTGAGTATACATATTAGAAAGTAATCATCAATGTATGTGTTGCAGATGTTAAAAACCTTTAATACAAATCTATTATGAAAAAAAAAAATTAATGCAAAAGACAGACCAACCCAAGGTCAATACTAAAAAGGTCTGCAGACTGGATGTCAAGGGTATAACATAGCAAGATCAGAGTCTTGTTTCAGAACCAAGGTCAGGACAAAAGATGTTAAAACTATGTCAGGCAGACAGGGAAAGCAACAAAGATTGTCTAACAGCACAGTTAGAAATCATGCCCATAAACCAAATTATAAATGCCAAAATGGGCAACCACACTAATCAAAGTGCATGCTTCTGCTCTGTGCCTGAACAGGTGCAAGTTCCAGGGAGGGGGCAGAGGCTAGAAAAAGTGAGAAGAAGGAACCAATGGAAGCCAAAGAAGTAGAAAAGGAAACCACATGGAATCCAATAGAAGAAGGATGTGCTGACAGGAACCTCTACTGCATGTACATTACTAACTCTAATGTCACTGCATGTCTATGACCACCTTAACACTAAATAAAGTAGCTCTTTGTGTACTTCTGCACAAGAACCAATGATCTGTATTACAGTTGATGTGTTACCCTTTATGTAGGTGAAGAGACATTGAGATATCCTAAGCCAAACCACTAAATAGTTTTATCCATATAGTATAGATTATTCACTGCAATACTGTACAACTAAAAAGAACAGACAGTGCACATTTAGTTTAGGGTACATGACTGATATATTTAGGGCTGAGGCTAGTAATTCTAGCTACGGATGATCATACAGCGTGACACATCTGGGACAAGAATCATAAGATAACTAAAAATGTGATCTAATGTTGGAATTGAAGGACCATGGAACTATAAAACCTATTGCTATCCCTTCAAGGAAATGATAATCCTGGAATCGCCGCTGTTTTTATTTCAGCATATTCTACAGGCTAATCGCTTTTTTGCTCAATGTGTTTTTAAATGTGACTGAAGTGCAATTATAATGCAGAATAAAAAACATATATACATATATATATATATATATATATATATACTGAATATAT
>NW_017308267.1:57713-61750 GCF_000935625.1 Nanorana parkeri | reverse complement strand
GCATTATAGCTCTGATATACTGTATGTATTGTATGTGTCACGGTACATTAGTGTATATCCGTTGTAGCTGTCTGTAATTGAGCTTTCTACTGGATCTTGGGGCAGAAGAGTGGGCTACATTCTGGCTATTGTGTTTCTGCACTGTGTGATTGTCATGGTGTCAGTTGCTAATATAATGATGATGAATTACAAGGGAAAAGTGATTTGTATGTTAATTTGCTCAGCGTGTGTACACTCCCTCCCTGTTCATAACCCTTATATTTCCTTTCTTTGTGCTGAGCTGTTCCCATGTTTTCACTCTCTTGCTAGCCTTATATGCTCTCTTCCACCACACCGCAGTCTCTCTCCACCTCACTCATTCCTCTCTTCTAATCACTTCTATCTGATGCAGGAATCAAGGCTGCCCTTCAGCTTCGTGAACCCAGCATCTCTAACAACCTTTTTACACCCACATCTCTGTATTTCCAGATCTCACATATCCTTTTAACACTTTATTTCCTTTCTTCTGTACCAATGATTTCTGAATTCCCTCTTCTCTTCTTGCTACTCCTTGTTAACCAGAAAAGGCATTAAAACCTGTGCATCCCATGTATGTACACATGTTCTACCACTCATATTGATTCAGGTAGTGTGCATAGGCAGTCAGCCTTAACCTACACACGTTTTCGTCACTGAACTTGCCTTAGGACCAGTGTGTTGCCTATGCTCGTCATTGCGTCGTGCCAATGTCTTCCTTGTTTTTTTGTTATTGGATTTTCTGGAATCCTTTCATCTAAATGTATAGCATCTTGCTATGTGCTTCACTATTGAGCTTGGAGCAACAATAATGCATTAAGTGCAATTGTCCATTGGTGTATCCAGGTCATGGCATACCTGGGCGCAGTGTTAATTTTGACAGCAAATTTCAATTCAGTTTTATGCATAGTCTTTTGATTAACATGCCATTTGGTTTTACTCATATTTTAGTAATCTGAATTGTTTTAGTTGACTAAATATCATAAGATTTTATTTGACTAAATCTACAGTAGATTTAGTCTACTAAAGTGGGTTTAGTTAAAGAGTAATTTAAGAATTTCTCTGGAATTTCTAATCTTATTATATACTTATAGAGTAAACATCTGTTAACCTGTTATTACTTATGGTATAAAGGTTTGAAAATGCAATAGAGACACAGATGTAACTGTTGTGATAATATACCATGTCTTTATTTTATCTTAAAATTAGATTAAACCTAGTCTTATAAAGAAACAATAATATTGATTATTTTCAACAAAGGACCGGTAATTAGATATGCATTGATTATAAAAACATGGATATGAAATTCTTCATTATTTCAAGCAGAAGTGCAACTTTAAAATATTACAATGAAAAACTATATTGGCTGTAATGGCATTGCACATATTACCTATTAGCCGTCCATTCAGGATTCAACCGGAACTGGAAGTCCAAAGAGATTAGTTCTGATTGGATCTCTTCCCAGATCATCTCTCTCTAACATTTTAGTCTAGGTTAAGTTAGTTGACTAGTTTAAGTTAGATAGTTGTCAAAATATTTTCGTTATAGTTTTTGTCATCATAGCTTAGTAAATATTTAGTTTTAGTCACTGAAAAAGTGTTGTTGATGAAAACTATGACGAAAGTTATTAGTCGACAAAATTAACACTGCCTGGGCGCCACTTGAAAGGGGGGCACTGATCTATGGGTCAGCAAAAGTTCGTCAACCCACAGAAACATCTGACTTTTTTCCAATCTCGCAGGTGCTCGGCGAGAAACCGGCCAATGCAGCTTACCATTGCTTAGATGTGGTGGCTGCATTCATTTAAATTTTTTAGGCTTTTTTTCCCTTTATTTTCACATGGTGATCCAGCCAGTAACACAGTTCCTGTCTAAGGTGGCTACTCTCACTCCTCCACTCTGTTTATGATTTAAAAGCAGCATTGTCATTCTGCTTTAGTGCTGAAGGCGAAGAATCAATCTGTGGGTGCACATTTTAGCTCCGTTGCCTCCCCATTGTCATGAATTCTGGCATCTTTAGCAGGTGAGAGGGTCCTTACTCCTGGTCTTTCCCAAAGGCTCACAATCACTTCTGTCCACAGCATACTGGGTTTGTCCCTGTGCCTAGTCTGACACTCAGAGCCTCTTTTCAATCTTTTAGGAGCATCTTCCAATTCTACCCATGACCAGAGTTCACTTTCCTCTAGAGAAGGACCTTCTTCATAAGAAGATAGGCATGTCCAACCTTATATGCTTGAATCCTTAGCAGATTACAGGCCTTAGGCTGCTACTGGTCGTTCAGGCCCACATCACTTACATCAGATTTTTTGTCTGATCACCCTGGATTCACAAAATCTTTTATGGCAACCTTGAGGGTCACACACTGGAGCTGCTAGGACTACAACAGAAGCTTTCCTTTCCTTTTAGGTTAATTCTCTTTTTAGCTGTTTTGTAGTATATGTGTTTTTAAAATACTGTATATCATATTTTCTTTACAAAACAACATTTAGTACGTGCCATGAATTCTCAGAACACTACAGGTTGTCTAAATTAACAGCACAGCAGAGGTGCTTCCTTTTAGACTGGGTGGGTAGGCCATTTGCTAGGGAAACGGCCTACAGGCTATTGGAGATAGACCTTGCCATGGCTAAAATAGTAACTGCTCACTGAGCACTCTATAACACCCCACTGCACACTGAAAAGCAATGAATAGTGTTTTTGTATATACTCTATATTGTATGTCTTTATTTATTATTTTCAGTTATGTCATAAACATAATAACATGTTTTTCTTTATTTTGTCAGAAAAATACAAGATATTGCATTATTTACTGCTTGCAACTAACATGTAGCAATAGCATTCATACCATGCTGACTTTACTGCATTACTGTAATAGTCTGTGATGTCAATACTCTTCAAACATAGGAACACACAGCTGAGTCAGAGGAGGGACACAGCCTCCATCTGCATTATTAGTCAGATTAAGTCAGAAAGCGAGCTGCTTGTGCAGGCCTTCCTCCTCTCTCAGGTAATTAAGTACTGAAGATAATAGTCTTTTTCATTGAGCGTACTTTCCTATAAAGCAGTTAAAAATTGAGGTAATGTTCCCTTCTCCAGTCGTATTATACATTGGAGAAAATAACAGGATTGATAAAATTATATCTATGTGGATTAGTATGCCTCCCAACCTGGCCAATTTGGCAGAGACAGTGGGTATTTAAAACAAAGTATGCAGGCAAAGAACACACCACAACCACACCCACAAAAGATAAACAGGAATTCATCATAAAAAAAAATGATTCAGGTATCCCTCTCCTGAACCATAAAAGGCTACATGCCCTCAACATTAGGAGGGTGTCTTGCAGGGGGTGTGCAAAGCCTACCCCCCACAAGACACCTTGTCTCCATGTTCATGGGTACAAGGGCTACCTACAAGTCTGACCCGGTGAATGTGGGGGTCTGTAGGGGGAACATATCAGATTTGAATGCCCCATTTAGAATAAGGGGGCCCCAGATATATGCCCCACTTACATGAGAGAGTAAGGGGTACTTAGCATCCCACGTTACTCATTTACAATAAAAATAAATAAAAACACAGACACCATAGAAAAAATCCTTTATTACAAAAATAAGCAATGATATAAAAAAAAAGAACAATGCCAACCATGTAATTCCAATATCCATCACGTCATCAAGCAAAATAGATCCAACATCAATCACCATGAGTGACGCCCACTGCCGACGCCCTGCCAACAGGACGAACCACGCCACGAAGATCTTCTCCCATTGCAAATGACAGTCCCCAGCTACTTGCTGAATGTTAACAAAAAGGCTGGATATCCTGGGTGATGCCACTGACCAAATATGGTCATGAACATATTTGGTCAGTGACGTCACCTGGAATCCCCAGCTTCACGGCGCAGGTTGTCCTTTTTTTTTTGGTGAATGAGTACCTAGGAGTACTAAGTATCCTGTCCTCTTTCACATAGGGGGAAGGACTGGATATCTAGGAGCCACCTATATTAAAGGGGGCTTCCAGATTCC
>NW_017308267.1:50976-57670 GCF_000935625.1 Nanorana parkeri | reverse complement strand
TGGCTCTCTCTTGCTTCTTCAAGCTGTATCATATCTAGAAAAAAAGTTCTGATAAGGATTTTGATTTTGAGGGTGATCCCAATGCAATTTGTTTCTGAAATGGACAGTACACACTTTTTTTGTAAATGTGTATTCTCTTTTAAAGAAAATAAATGGCATAAAGTGACACTAAACTCAGGAGTTAAATCTTAATAATGCATTCAAGTACCTTTAACTATTAACAAAAATGTATCTTATTTGTGTATCACTCAGCTGCAGATCTTCAAATAATCTCTGAATTGGTGCTGACACTGCCCTCCTTCTGGAGGGTGGCTACTTTTGTTGCCCATGGTCCCTGTGTGTGTTGTAAAGTAGCCAGGGCTCCAAGCTTGCTGCCATGATAGACTGGCATCTCAATATTTATTTATCTATTTATTACAGGTATTTATATAGCACCAACAATGTATGCACTTTACACAGTGCACATTCACATCTGTCCCTGTCCTCAAAGAGCTTACACTCTAAGGTCTCTATCTCACATGCATATATATGAGGGCCAATGTAGGCAGGAGCCAATTAACCTACCAGCATGTTTTTGGAGTGTGGTAGGAAGCCGGAGTACCCGGAGGAAACCTGCACAAGCACAGGGAGAAAATGCAATACAAATTAGTAAACTAAACATGAGATTGTAGTCCATCATGGGCATGTGCTTGGAGCGGTGGTTACTTTACAACACACACACAGGGACCATGGGGGAACAAATGTATCCACCCTCCAGAAGGAAGGACAGTGTCAGCACCAATTCAGAAACGATTTGAGGATCTACAGCTGAGTGATACACAAATAAGATACATTTTTGTTACTAGTTAAGGTACTTGAATGTATTTTTAAGATTTAAATCCTGAGTTTAGTGTTACTTCAACCACTGAAAAAACAGCCAGGGATGCTGGGTAACATCATTGGCCAAATATGGTCATGACCATAGCGACAGCCATTGCAACCAGAGCGCCAGCTTCTTAAAGTCGCAGTAAGAAGAACTACCTAAATCTGTTGCGCATGTTGGAACTGCAACCAAAACTGTTGCAACGGTTTAATGAATTAGATGCAGGTTATTTTAAAGAGACCGTACAGCCCGAAATGTGTACATGCTTTATTGGGTTCTCTATAATTCTTCAAGAAGGAAGATACATCATTGTATAATACTATCTTATCTAAAAAATATTCTGGAAACTTTTTGGGAATTATTTTGCTTTGTTCATAGTGTCATTCCAGTACAAAATACCCCTTTTGTCTGTTTTCTGCTGGATTACAATTTATATACTGGAGCAGTTCCATTTTGGATGTAAGAATGTTATGGTCTTGTGGACCATCCATACAATATCATGTAACACCTGTAAATAATGAAAAACATATGACAAAGTAAGAGTTTAAAGAGAGGTATGAGACCAATGCATGGATAAAATGTATCAAAATGTATTAGACATAAAATAAATAAGATAAAATGTATACAAATGAAAAATATACAATACCATCACTACAGCTTGAAAAAGCATATGCCCAGATTAACACAACCTCAACCAAGTATGTCTAGTTAACAGCCATGATTCCAAGCAAATTCATTGGTATAACATCCAATTACGGAAATCTGATAAGTTGCGTCCCCACGCATTTTTGCAAAAAGCTTCTTCAGGGGACCAACAAAGGCTAATCTAACAATAGAAATTGTACATAAAATTATTCTCTTTATACATAATAGAACAATAAGACATTCTGGATTCACACTTATGCACTTGCTTTATAACACACAAATGTGAAAAGGCCCCTACATTTCCACCATTTAACTGTGATCTCAACCTTTAAAACACTTAGGCCTTGTTCACACCAAATGCAGACCAGATCCGGTCAGGTTTCTGCACACGCAGTGCAGTGGGTTGTGCCGCGTTTTTGACGCGTTTTGGATGCGTTTAGGGCCGGTTTTTGTAAAAAAATATATATATATTTTTTTTAAAGTTTAACATGGGCTTTCAGGCACTTGCATGCGTTTTTGATGCGTTCCAGAGCAGATCCAGAGCAGGTAAAATAGGGCTTGCTGCAGTTTTTTCACCTGCTCTGGATCTGGTCTGGATCCGCACGCTGCGATGTGAACTGGAGGTCAAAATACCATAGGAATACATTGGACGCAGTTTTGATCCGGTCTGCACCTGCTCTGGTCTGGATCTGCTCCGCGCTTGGTGTGAACAAGGCCTTAGGGAATCATTTATGGAAACCGGAGAAAACAAAAATAAAAAGCTGTTGCTCAGTCAGAATTCTTTAATTTTTCTGTGAATTGAGAGGTTAAATCTGATGGGTTGCTACTGGCAACAGCTACAGTTCTTTGCTCATTTTCTTTTCTCCTTCATTATTGAATCATTCCCCTAAGTTTCTTGGCAACTCTATCACGAGGAAGAGCAAGGAAAGTAATGGTGGTACTGTCTAAAGTGCAACTGTGGTATATGGACATTCAAATATTTACAGATTCTTAACATGCAGTAAACAACTTTAAATCAGGCCATCATTGGCCTTTGTAGTTGCAGGCACTGTGCTCTAAGGCCCTATTCATACTGAGCGACATGAAAATCGCGCGATTTTGAGCGATATTGCGCGACGAGCGATATTGAGCGACTTTTTCCTATTGGGCTGTATGCAATCAGGAGCAATATCACTCGAAACCGCTCGAAAAAAGGGTCATGTAGGAGCGACAAGCTACCAGCGACGAGCTACAAGCGATATTGAGCGATATTGAGCGACGAGATGTGAACAGCTCCATTGAAATGGATTGGAGAAGCTACATAGAGCGATATCGCGTGGAAATATGAGCGATATCGCTGCAAAAATCGCTCGATAAATCGCTCAGTGTGAATGGGGCGTAAGTATGAATAACTCCACATTCCCTACAGCTACAGAGGTGAGTGAGGTTTGTTTTAAAGCTTATTTTACTGGTTGTTTTTTAATGTGTATACAGTATATATAAAACTGTCCATAGCTTGGCCGCAGGTTCACGTTAAGTTATATTGTAAAAATAGTAGGAGAGTAAGCTGCTGTAGCATAGGTCTGCTGATACTAAATAAAACCACTAATCTTTTTGAAATCAAAATAGCAAAAAGTTGCGCTAGGAGGGAAAACCGTGTGTCGATAATTACCAGCTGCAGCAATGTGCAATCAAAACCTGCAGCAATGTGCAATCAAAATAGATTTCACTAATCTTTTGGAAATAATGCATGTTGGGAAAAGTTGTGATATAACATAACCAAATTTCCACAGAAACTTCCGTTTCCAGAGAGATGATAGATTATATATATATATATATATATATATACATATTAATTAAATGCTTCTGGCTTGCAGGAAGATCTGCAGGCTATAGGGTGGGGGGAGCACTATCTGCCCAAGAAGAAGGTCGTCCAATGTCACCCAATCTAGCATAAAGAGAATCTTGGAGCAGAATTTCTAAATGCTTTTATAATGAGTCAGTCAGTTAAGTTTAACATCATCCCTTTAGAGAGCTGAGAGCTAGGTTCTGATCTGCATATATTGTCTCTTTCCTGTAGGTACCACGGCTATATACAACTACAAGAGAACAAATATGCCCTCTGACCATTATCTTGAAGGACATCAAAGGAGTTTAACAATTTGTGGCCTTAGGAATTTTCTGAACTTTAGATATTTGCCTTTTTTTTTTCTTTCTTCTATATTCCATTTAGAAGTCTCTTCAGTTTGGAATGTATATCATGTATTATTGTAATTGTAGCTATATTTGTGTGTACCAGGGTTCACATAGCTAGTACTTAATGTAACAGTGCTATTTTGTATGTTCAACCAACACAAAGAACTGGTTGGGTTTATGGCAGGCTCAGTCATGAACCAGCTTCTTATAACATTAAAGAGGAACTAAAGGCAAATAAAATCCTGCACTGCAAGGTTTAAGTGCTCATTTTGTCTAGGGAGCTAAAATTACCAAGATATACTAGCTCTTAGACCTGTTACTGAAGTCTCTCTCCTTCTCCACTCCAGCAGTCTAAGGTCCTGTGAGTCATACAGTGTATAGGACGTAAGGACGCCAAGGGACATTCCATCGCTGGAGCAGAGGAAGAGACAGGCTGAAGGGACCGCTCTAGGAGCCAGCCAGGATTACAGTTCAGGTAAGTATATATTAGCTCCCTAGACATATTAGGCATGAGTATGTTTTAGCTCCCTAGACAAAACAAGCACTTAACCCTTGCAGTGCAGGGGCAGCCCCAATGCAAGGGTTACGTTTTTTTGCCTAGAGCTCTTCTTTAAGGAATCCCTATGAGAAAATTGTTACCCAAGATCTCTCTTCTAGCCCTCTCTCATGGCTACACCTAACATGAAACAAATATGTAGGCTAGTTGTCTGTATGTAATACTGTTTATTTGACTTCCAAGTCACTGACACACAAGTATACAACTACAGAATTCTGACTCTCCTATGATGCATGCTTGGGGTCTGTGGTTTAAAAGTACTGAAGCCACAGAAAGGCAGGCAAAAATAATTTTCAGAAGAAGGCCAGATTTGTAGTCTCTTTATTTTTGCTGTGACAGAGAAGTTTAGAACATATCTAAACCCAAAAGCAAAAATGTAATATAGTGCAGCTAACAAATTGTTAAATATGGTGGCTGCATTATTTTTTCTCTTTTTAAGTTTTTTAGCTTGGTAATCCAGCCTGTAAATCTGTTATTTCTCAACTTCCTTTAACAAGTCAAGCTGTCCAGGAAAAGTGGCAAATAGAGGGCTGAGACAAGCCATATAACACTGACAGGGGTGTTTACAATGGTCATCCTTTATGTATTTATGTAAAACTTTTACACCAAAAGGAAAAAAAAAACGTTAAAAAAATTGTTGCTGTAACTGCTTAAAATTGTTAGCTGGAGTTTGGTTTTAATTTCTTAGTCAAGTCCATCTAAATCTGCTAGTTATCAAACACCACCTTCCCCAAAGGGTGACAATGCTGTTGTCCAAGGGGGGCTCCGTTGTTCCTCCATAGAGTGGAGCCATCCTAGACAGGAACTGAGTTACTGGTCAGATAACTAGGTAATCTATTAATCAACAAAATAAAAGGTAAAAAAAAAAAAAAGAAGAAAACTGAAGCAGCCACCACATTTAAGGATTGGTATGCTGCAATATATGAAGTTTTTTTTTTGGGGGGGGGGGGGGGTTTGCACACATTTTAACACACAGCAGCATGTAAAGGGGTCCTGTAACTAATACAGGATTCTTCATTATTTTTCTGCTGGCCAAGCATATCCAACCCAGCCAACAAATCTTTTTTGTATTAGATGTCACTTCACAGATGTCCATAGACACAGTCTAAATAATCAACAGCCATGATGCTGAAATTATAACACTGGGGTCATTTTAACTCATTAATGGTATACACACCATTTAAAAGAGAATGTAATATGTTATTTTTATTTTATGAGTTACATAATATGTAGATAAATCTTCCAGCTGTACGTATGATTAGTTGTAGTTCTATTATTTAGAAGATAGCTGAGAAATACTACATGGTTAAATAGTTCCCATTTGATGTAATTTTATCTACTGAAAATGCCAGTTTCATTGCTTTCAGCTGGCACAACATATTAAATGTGTGCTTTTCATGCTCCAGAAGCTTTTATTTTTTCCCCATTTGGGGGCTAGATCTGCTCTGCTGTTGCTAAATCATTATGCCCAGCCCTATACCTGACATTCACAGAAAACACTAAGGTCAGCAGATGGCTAAATACATCTAACAGTGAGCCATGAACAGTGCATTAAACTTATACTGACATGGATGAATGAATTCTACAAGGGAGTAACATTTTCATCAGTGTGGAAATATATGAACTATGTTTGTTCTTTTGGAGAAGCTGTCATATGACAAAAGTAGGGATTGATTGGAAACCAAAAAGCAATATATGCAGCTTTTGTTGTATTAAACCGTATCACTGGTTTAAAAATGATGGAGGTAATAAATGAGTAATGGCATGTTCAAGCAGCTATAGTAGGCCTTTTCCTGATATACACTAATATATATAGATATATATATCTGTATATATCTATATATATTGTAACATGGACTCTCCACTGGACAGGAGGTGCAAGTAAAATGCACCAAATATCTAATTCCATCCACAGGGTAGACCTCCCCTGTTGCACAAGACAGTTTCTAGCCACAACATAACGGACAGTCTTTTAGCTTCGCTCTGTAGCTTTCCACAGATCCAAGACACTCACTCTGCTCATCCCTTGTGAGCCCTCACTCTGCTCTCTTAGCAGTGTGTACCACAGGTCCTAGGGTCACCGACCTTCCTGACCTCTCCCAGCCTTCCCTGGCTGTTCCACGTGTCCCGCACGCACCTGAGTCTGCTATGGCTCCCTGAGCACTGGGCTGGCTTCCTAATGAGGCTGCTCTCAGCCACCTGATCAGCCCAGGCTGGTCATTGGCAACACCTGGCCCCAGGACTGGAGATCTCATCCCAACCAGAGCTCCACGAAATCTCCAGAGCTCCAGATCCCAGCTACTATTAGGAAAACCTGGACGAACCTGAAAAGCCAGGCTCTTCCTTATAACATGGTTCACCTTCTGGACCCTCTCAGCCCCTTTGGCTGAGAGCCCTGGGTGCCAAAGTAGCCATACTACACCGTGGCATTGCCATGCACTGCCACAATATATATA
>NW_017308267.1:45491-50796 GCF_000935625.1 Nanorana parkeri | reverse complement strand
TATATATATATATATCAGCCATAACATCATGGCCACCTGCCTAATATTGAGTAGGTCCCCCTTTTGCTGCCAAAACAGCCCTCTGAAGGTGTGCTGTGGTATCTGGCCATGGCCAGCAGGGAATACCATTCCCATGAAAGGGTGTCAGCAACAATGTTTAGGTGTCAAAGTAACATCCACATGACAGGACCAAAGGTTTCCCAGCAGAGCATTGCCCAAAGCCTCAAACTGCCTCCCCATAGTACATCCTGGTGCCATTTCTTTCCCATTTAAGCGACACACACACCCCCAACCATCCACATGATGTAAAAGAAAACATGATTCAGCAGGCCATACTACCCAATTCCTTTGCTCCATGGTCCACTTTTTATGCTCATGTCCCCATTGTAGGCACTTTTGGTGGAGGAAATGGGTCAGCATGGGCACCTTTATCAGTCTGGAGGTACACAACCCCATATGCAACAAATTGCGATGCACTGTGTATTCACACACCTTTCTATTGGAACCAGCATTAGCTTTTTCTGCAATTTGAGCTACTGTAGCTCTTCTGTTGGATCAGACTACGCTGGCCAGCCTTCACTCCCCATATACATCAATGAGCCTCCGCCACCCATGACCTTGTCGCCCCGGTATACCGGTTTTCCTTCCTTGGACCACTTTTGGTAGGTCCTGACCACTGCAGACTAGGAATATCCCACAAGAGCTGCAGTTTTACTCTGACAAAGCCATCACAATTTGGCCCCTGTCATAGTCGCTCAAATCTATACGCTTGCCCATTTTTTTTGCTTCCAACACAGGGACAAAATGTTTACTTGCTACCTAATATATCCCACCCACTTCTAGGGGCCATTGTAACGAGATAATCAATGTTATTCACCTCACCTCGCATTGGTTGTAATGTTATTTCTGATTGGTGTATATGTAACACACTGGACCTTACATGGAAAACTGGATTCTATGATTGCCTACAGAAATATGTCTGCATTGCCAGCCTGGTTGTTTACAGTTTAAATAGACTACAGTTAGTTGGGTCAGCCATGCCCTATTTATGGGACAGTTACTGAGAGATTAGGCATGATTTGCCAGGTAATCAAAAGTGTGTCCTTAAAGTGGACCAATCATTCCATTCACTTCACATGAATTATTAGCATGGTTATCACCTGTCTGGTTTTGAAGTAGACAGTCTGCTTTAGTATACCTATGGTTTTTTAAAAAGTAACAAACTCTGTTTTTTTTAGTCACAGGCACCATTTTTTTTAGGCCGTACTGCTTCTACAGGTCCAGCCTCCTCTAGTGCATCATCAATAGTCCTTACCTGAAAAAGGCCCCAGCCCTGGCATCCAAGACCTGCCTGCTCACCTTTATGTGATCACCTCACAGGATTCTGCTAAAGTTCTGCTGTCCTGCAGTACATCATCTAGCAGCAGAATACATTTATTGCTTCGCTTTTCAACTCATGGTGTTAGCCAATAGCTTTTTGGAGGATGGAAGAAGAGTCCGAGCTGATCTCAACTTAAGTTGTGATTTTGCCAAGCTACAGAAGCAGTCTGGGAGTTGTTGGCTTCTTTAGCAGATGGTTCCTCAGCCCTGCTTGAGCAACTACTTGTTACAGAGCTGCACTGTGGGGGTAGCTGTGAATTAATACACTGTCTTTATGTCCTATGTCAAACTAGAATCTGCTTGGTTGATCATTTCCAAATACTTACAGTGTTTTGATTTTACTACACTGGGTCTTTCAGCATTTCATGTTAAATTTGATTTTATGTGCTGTTTAAAATATCAATAATCAGACTGTCTATAACTTCTATTTATTTACAATTACAAAAGCCAAGTGTTGTATAATGGAGACATACAAATATTAAATACATTGCTACAATGTCATATTCTTGCAAGAATTAGGCTTTTAAGTCATCATGCATCCTAAATGACCCCCTTTCTAATCTACAAATATCTTTGTGTTGGTGACAGAACTGGTTGGCCACTGGCTTTTTTGCATGGCTGTGGAAATTTTGCCTGTGGATTAGAAACATGCATGTGATAGAAAACAAGCAGAACTTGCATTTGTCTGCAAAAAAGCTTCATCATTCATCCCATATTTCTCTTGATTCATATTCTACTAAGGTAGACCCAAACACAATATTGTTACAGTATTAAGATTCACAAAACATTCAGTATTAGTATTTATTTATTTTACAATTGCAGGATTACTGAATACAAGGGCAATACCGGCAAATAAGCATTTACAAAAATGCACTGTAACAATACTGTTATTGTATGTAGACATAAAGCCTGCATCTGCTGTTTGCAAGTGGTGGGTCTGCAGGCAGGCAGGCCAGTGTCATAGTGCTTTTAGAGTGAAAGAAACCATATAAAACAAATACAGTTAAAACTCATAGGCACTGACAGATCATTTTCAGCCCTCCTGCGAGTATTTTTCTGTACATATGTTTTTTTGTATGCACTTATATTTGGTCTTTTATCTACTTTTGCTGAGTCTCTGTGGCCTTCTAGTCAAAGTACTTAGCAGCATCCAGAGTATCCAGAGTAATGGCATACTGTTCTTGGTTACCAAGTGCAGAGACTGTTCAGCCTAAGGGTTGGCAAGGGATCAGACTCCTTCATGACAGTAAGGAACATGGCTCCATTGACCAGACCCTGGTGGCAACATTTCTAGCACTTTTACACAAGGGCAGACTTAAAGCAGATCCTCACATTTAAATTCTACTTCCTCTCCTTCTAACTCCCTTCTATAGTATAATCACACCCTTTTTCTTCAGCCTCCTGGAATCACGTCACACATTCAAGGTGGCTTGTCTGCCCTGAAGTCTGTGATTACATTTTTTAAAAGAATGTATATAATATCCAACAATGTAAATCCAGCATCAATTCAGTAATCCAGTGATATATATTCTCATTAGTCACAATGGCCGGCCACCATGATGACCTGCCACCCATCAATGTTGCTCCACCCTACCAAGAATCATCCTGGGTGATCGTTGACGCTGCCTGCGATCCAAAGGGTGTTTATTTTCAAATAACATTTACAATAAAACCCTATAAACTGGCCTAATTTGGCCAGTTTGTTTGGTTCAACAAACCATGAATAGACAGGGTTCCAGCTGAACGTGAAGGTCAACCCTAATTAGGCGTAGACCATAACAGTAAATATTAAGCACTTCCCCACTTATTTAGTGCAATGTCCTTAGGAATAGTAATAAATGCAAAGCTATATGGATACACAGGGGTATGAGTTGGGTATATGGCTCTGTCTGCATTACCATAGGTCACAGTTGGCTGAAACGACCTGGCTGCATTTTAAGGCAAGTCATATAAAACATTTGTGGGATATTATGCTGGTGACACAGCAGAATGTTTTACTGTTTATCTTTCAGGGGTATGTTCTACTGATCATTACTTATGCTCCTTTAGATATGTCTTATTTAATAAACCCCATCCCCATTCACCTCTGCAAAAGACACTCACGTCACTTGTTACATCCCTGTCACCCTGTAAACTGTTCTCTCAGGTTGACAAAGTAGATTGTAAATGTAGCCTTAGAGAAGGGCAATTTCAGGCTAGGCTTCACAGTAATGAAGCCATATTGCATGGGGTACACTGCTGGAAAAAATAACTTGCTGCATCAAACACTGCAGACTGTACAGGTAAACAAAGGCCTTTTAACTGTGTGAAACTGTACTTTTTGGTTGGAGCATCTCCATCTTCTTGGTTGAAGTCCAAATCCAACCAGTATTTTTTTTGTTTTGCTTTATTAAAAGCTGAAAAGGTGTAACTGGGCCCCTTTAGGGAGATTTCGCATTCACATTTTACATGCCATAGACACCCATCTCCATGAAAGCTAGTGATGGTTAATCCCACCGACTGGAACAAAGGCAGCAAATAGAAATTTCCAGAGATTGTAACCATGCCTCCCATGTTAAGAAGACGCATGCACACACACCCTCACTAACATATGGTTAGGTACTGTATGCTGATCATTATCTATTTTGACTTTAGCCTCTGCTTAAAATCCCTACCCTAACACGTGCAAATGCATGTAATGTGGCATGTGAACTCACCAGCGTGCTTTGGTATATTAAACTGCAATTTTCCTCTGTAGGCATTTTTCCATCTACGGCTAAATAGAAAACTACTAAAAGTCACATCACCATTAACAAACGGACAGCTGCATAGTATTTTTGGAAGTGCAGCAGAGGAAAAAAAGCTGAAATTAACTGGAACACGCTTGATCCTTAGTGGTTTCTGCTGTCAAATAGCTTGCTTTATTTAGAAACATGATAAACCTTCACTTTTGCATCAGGGTTACTTGGGTTTGATTATGGCTTTAAACACCATCTTAAATGTTTGGAAAAGGTTAATAGTTAGTCACTCGCTGCTTGGCTTCATTGTATTTCAGGCAAGAGGAATGAGTGATATTTTTATATAGCTGTGACATCTTGATTATGATCTATATTCATAAATACTTAAGGCAGTAGTTTTATGCCTGACATTTACAGTAGAATCCAATAAAATGTTAGAAGTCTCTATTTTAAAATATTACGGTTCAGTAATGACTCTGCAAGTCACGATAAAATCCCCAAAAAATACACCATCTGCAAGGAGCCAACAGCTTAAAGCTCAACTGTAGACAAAACCTTTTATTTCATTTTAAAGAGTGTTTAAGAGTTAGAAATGTTGACAATGTTTTTATTGCTTTCTATGCCCTTCCTCTCCTTGGGACAACCACACCACTTATTCAGGCATCACAGAGACAGACACTTTGCCAGTGGGGTAAGAGGTAAAAATAAGAGGCATCCGGAAAATTTTAATACTTTCCCACTCTATTCAAAACTAAGAAAATAAAAGTGGGATGTAGTTAGGCCTTAAAATGTTGTTAAGCTGAAGAGTATAAAAGAGAAAAAAACATTTATTAGAGGGGAATACCTGCTAACAGAATGATGTATAAAAGTGCCAGAAGCACCTATTAGTGCTAAAGATACATCAATTCAGGGCTGCAGCAAGGGTATGGCAAGTGAGGCACTCGCCTCGGGTGCAGCTGCGAGGTGGAGCAGCCAGTGGCCTTGGCTGTGCCCCCTCGCCCCTGTTGCCATGGTGATCACAGGGCACCATGGTAACAGGGGTGCCAGGCCTCCAACACAGGTCAACCATGGCTCATCGAGGCAGGTAGAAGAGCCTGCAGCTTCTCCTCGCATCACCGTTGCTCTCCTATGCCTGTATGGGCAAAGGAAGAGGGGATCCGATGAGAAATGGAGGGCTGAAGCCAGCTGGGGGGGGGGGGGGGGAGGGG
>NW_017308267.1:31375-45477 GCF_000935625.1 Nanorana parkeri | reverse complement strand
GGGGGGCAGAGGAGGGAGCTGTCACTTCAGGATGGCTGTGCGGTGAGGAGAGAGGGAGCTGCTCAGCCAGGATCTGACAGTCAGTGGCTCTCTCTCTCCTCAATGCTCGGCCATCCTGAAGTGACAGCCCCCACCAGCTCCGGCGCTTCATTTCTCCTCAGATCACCGCTGCTTATACAGGTGGCAGAGGGCAGCGGGATCCGTTATGAATGGGAAGCCACTGTACTGTAAGTGCTTTCCATTCATTTAGAACAGAGGCTACAGAAAAAGAGACTGAAGACTCTGTGTCCTCAATTTATTTTTCTATTTCAAAAGGGAAATGTCAGGGGTCTATTTAGACCCTAAATAAATAAATAAAAACACACACAAATGACATGTGCAAAGACAAAAAATGTGTTTCAGACAAAATGAACAGAAACTAAAAACGTTTTAATTCGTTTTGTCAATTGAAACTAAGTTTTATGCTATTTCGGATTCAGCCATCCTGGAGGCGGGGCGCATGACGTCACATGCCTGTTGGGGAGGGCACAATTTTCTGTTCTTGCCTTATGGCTTGTTCACACAACTTTCTGGTCCAGATCTGGTGCAGATCTGCAGACGCGGTGCTATGCATGCAGTGTGTTTTTGACGCGTTCTGATGCGTTTTTGACGCGTTCCAGTAAAAAAAAAATGTTGCTCGAATGGGGCCTGCAGTATGTTGTGTTTTAGTTGCGTTTTTGTCCGTTTGTGCGTTTCCAGAATATATCCGGACCGTACAAAATGTGACATGCAGTATTTTCTGCGCACGTGAGAACTGTAGCCCATAAAACATATAGGGATACATTGGGATGCATTTGGGGTGCAGGAGCGCATGGTTCTGGTCCGGACACAATCCGGACATCGTATGAACAAGTCTTTAATTAGTGCTGTCCAATTAAAAAGGCCCAAGGGCCACCTTTGTATCTACAAGTCAAGTGGAGGACCACACCTAAATCAACCAATTTTTTTTTTCTATAGTTTCCAAACCAAAAATATCAGATGATGATCATACATATTGTAATAAACCTGGAAAAGGAATGCATATAACAGGGATCACCCTCTTCCAGGTAGCTCCATCCTCAAGAGCCCCTCTGCTCACCTGTATACTGCTGTTGTATGCGCCTCTCACACCAGCCTGTATGGAAAAACCAGGCTTAATTTGTGTCAGTGGCAGCATTAGTAAATTACCCCTTCACTGATATCAGTGGCGACAATAAACACCCCATTCAGTGGTGTTCTGTGGAAGTAAAAATAAACCACCCTTTTTTTGGTGTTCCGTGAATACTTATCTGAACACATGCTCAGACACTTCCTTTTTCCCTGATGACATCAGGCCAGAACTATACTCAGTGGCGGACCTAAGGAACAAAGGACCATGGTGCAAGAATTTGTTTTGCCCCCCAAATAAAAAACCCACAAACACAGCGCTCTCCTCCCGCAGCGCTTGGCCGGCTTTCACTTTCTATCCTCCCCGCTGGGACACAGAGCAGCGCCCAGTGGGGAGGAAAGAAAGCAGGGATGCGCCGCTGTATCGGCAGGAAAATGCCACTTTCGGCATTATACCAAAAGTGCCATTTTCGGCTGATGTTTCGGCGGCCGATATATAGGTGCATCCCTAATATTTACAGCAATGCAGAATGGCATAGGCTATAGAGGACTACCCAGCAATACTTTATATAACCATAGCAATTCTGTACAAAGTACTGCTGAGATTTGTAGTCCTCTATAGAGGGTGCCGTTCTGCATTTCTTCAACACCTGATCCCTGGAATGACCGACAAGCGCAGACTCCCGTCTCTCATGCTGTCAGAATATGCATACAGAGCGGAGTTAATGGTGGGCTGTGCGGACTCTCAGGTGGCAGCGCGGAGTGGGGGGGGGGGGGCCATTTGCCCTGTTCCCTACCGCCTGCATCCGCCAATGTGTTCCCTGTCCAGCCAGCTGTGGTATACATGGAGTAATAGACCAGTATACTTTGCAATTTACAGGTATACAGGGAGTAATAGCCAGGCATGCTTTCCAATTTATAGGTACACAGTGGGGGGAATTTATCAAAACTGGACCAGACAGAATCTGGAGCAGTTGTGCAAGGGCAACCAATTAGCATCAAACCTTAATTGAAAAAACTGAAGAGAGATGCTGATTGGTTGCCATGGGCAACTGCTCCAGATTCTTCTGCTCCAGTTTTGATAAATGCCTCCCCCCATGTGTGTAATAGACAGTCTCCTACCTTGGATGTGAAATAATAACACTCTGCAGCTGCTCCTCAGGGTGTTCATCTTTTCCTCAAGCTCCAGTTGGTGCAGTCAGTCAGTGGCACATACAGCATTTAACTCGTGGACCATGGCGCTCAGAATGGCACACGCAGACTACTGCACACCAGTGGGGTCCTACATCTGACCTCAGCTGCCTGCCTCCAACGGTGCCTGCCAGGAACCCCTTCGCCGCTTCAGGCACTCAAAAGTACAGAGCCAGTCACACGGCACGCCGCACCAAGCAATGGGGGGTGCGGACTGCGGATGGCCAGTCATTGGTAACGTAGCTCACTGCTCTGCTGGGATGATGTAGTGTCGGGCAACTGTGGCAACTGTGCCGATTAGAGAGCCGGGTCTGATGCGGGCGGGCAACTGTGCTGGTCTCCCCCAGGCTGAGGCCCCGGTGCGGTCGCACCGGCTGCACCGGCGGTAGTTCCGCCACTGACTATCCCTATAATGTAGGAGATCACTGTGGCTGACAGGCAGTGCTGGAGTCATCCCACTGGCTGTGATGCAACATTGAGAGCATTTTAGCACTCAGAGCCCCATTACCTGACTCCCACAAGTAAATTCAATCTGATGGTTGTAAGAACCCTTGATAGCGTTACAATTTGTTAAAGCCCCTGTCATTGTCACTGTTTCTGGGCAGCTTGCTCTGCTTGAAAATAAACAGAAAACTATAAATAATTGTATGACAAAAAACGTATTGATATACTGAATACTACAATTACATGTAATTACCCCGTACAGTTAGCAGAGTACAGTATTTTTCACAATATCTATCGTTTGACCGAATTAAGTTTTATAGACATGTCAGATAAATTGCACAGCAGGGACCTATTTGTATTGTTACTAGCAGATATCTGCCCATTCCACAATACAGGGTGAAATTGCTGCAATTTTGCAAATTTCTATTCCAGCAAGAAATTTGAAAAAACAGCTCCAACTAAAACCTTTTTTTTTTTTTAGTTTTGAAAAGAGTGGTCAAGGATTACATCCTATGTTGTGTTTCTATTGCTGATTCTTTGTCTTTTCATGAGATTTCCTCTCACTTTCTGTCTTTGCGAAACAAGGACAAGAAGTAAGGGGTGTGAGGGTCACTAGGACAGGAAGACACTGACAGCAATAAGGACTTGATGCAGCAATTAAAACTTGAAAGAGGTCCTTAACATTCACCACTCTGTCCAAGATACACTCCCAATGACAGTTATTAGATGAGAGATAATGTCACATCCCTGCCTCCTCCTCTTCTCTTCCATTCACAGAACGTCTTGTATTCTTTAAAAAAATACAAGGCATTTTGTGAATGGGCAATTAGTGAGGAGGGGTGGGTAATGCGACTGGAGCACTTCTCTTGCGTCGCATCCCTCACTCCCCACAGTGCCCGAAGGTTATGTGTAGGAGTTGGCATGCTGCAGGGTAAGATTTTTTATACTTTGCAACAGCCCGCCGCACATAACATACAACTTTTTAATAATAATTTACACACCCAGTGCAGTGTGTACATTATCATTTTTTTCCTGGAGTTTGGCTTTAAGAGCACACGAAAACAAGTTAAAAGCACATCAAAACAGCTATAACATCCTTCACTATATGTTCAGTGCAAAAGTGTGAACAATACAAAAAAGTAGACCGATCAAGACTAGCACCACCACAAATTTGTGTGAATGGGACTGTGTGATTTGAGAGGTTTTTTTATAGCCTTAATTCATTTATTGCTGTGTGCTGCAACATGATGGAATGGGGGCAGTTGCTAGGAAAAAACAGCTACAGGTGGTAGTAATTGAGCTGTTAGCTATGAACATTGCATTTGCTCTCTTTCTTAGCAGCTACTGTCTGTTGGTTAGCAACAATGAAGATGGTGTATCTATTTTTTGCCATCAGACATGGATGCCACATATTCACCACCTATCCAGTCCTCAATGCTTGCAGGATAAACACTTTGTTGAAAAGAACACTTTAAAGTTGACAGGAGAGTAACTCAGTCTTGTTAAAAGGCTTAGTTCACTTTTTTTGTTGTTTATGTACAGCTTCACTATGTTCCGATACTATAATAATGTTCATCTTTCCCAAGCATGGCAAAGCAATTGATAGGTACTGGTTCAGTCACTTGTCACCATGTATACAAATACTTGTCCATGGCATCTAGTCAGGTACCCTGTGCAAAATGCAGTACAGAAGAATTATGCCTCCTGTGCACGCTGACATCATTGGGACACTCACGTCATTTGAAAGTCCGCCCACCACTCTTTTGCGTACCTTTCCCGCCCACTGCTCATGCCCACAGCTCCCACCTACCTCTCTAGTTCACTGCAGTGGAATGTAAGGGATTAGCAAATAAACAATAGTTCACTTCTGAATGTGTGCATATATTCCAGTGTGGATATTAATAAACTTGCTGTTTATGTTTGAGTTCTGCTTGCTCTATAATATGAGCTAAAGCACTAATTTGTCTGGCGTTCACATTCCACTGTTTTCGCCCACCCCTTCCACCCATATCTCTTGTCCACCACAGTTCATCGTTGGATATGTATTTCCTATGCAGGCTCTAATATTTACTGGATAGTATAACGCTACAGGAAGCTGGCAGCAAAGTGGGAAAAAAAAGTCTTCCCTTGCAGGGGCATATTTAAAATCACAATTTTTGAGCCTCCTACCCAGTGGTTCCAACAATGTTTGGTGGAACAACATACCGGAACTCCATGCCCAGAAAACATCCTTTAACAAACCACCTGTGAAAAACGTTAACAAACCATCTGCCAGGTGAAAAACTTGCCCTGGTTTGGTAGCCAGGGAACCCACCTAACTGACCAGAGCCCCAACAAAGTAGGAATCTAGTTTCCTGTTTCATGTCATGGTGCCAGTAATCTGCAAAAATAAAACCTGTTCATAGTATAATGCCTATCCAGTACTAGACCGCTTTGCCTCTGAGGGTGTATGTTACAATACATAATCCTCATTTTACAAATAAACATTTATTACATGAACAAAGGCTAGATTTTAGAGCATGACGAATAATAATGACATACAGAATGCCATGCCAACCAATCAGAGATTACCATTCTGTAAAATAAGTGTTAAACCTTGATATCTGATTATATGCTCTGGGTTACCAAATAATATCCTTATTGAGATTTTACCTATGATACTTTTAATGCAATAAGTATAATATAGTAAAATAGGCATCCTCATGTCACCTTTTCTGGCTGAACTGGCATATGTGAAAAACACTGCTGGGTGTAGACAAAGCTTTTATTACAACATTTCTCACTTCTGTGGTGATAAGGGTGCCTCTGACAAGCTGTACTTGGAGGGTTGTGACTGATGGCTTGTGAAGAATAATAGATTATGATGTGGAAATGACAATGAAACCATGCAGAGAGAAGCCTCTGCCGTGAATATGATGTAGAGTTTAATTACTCGGTGAAATGATTCATGAAAAGGAGAAAAATGGGCAGAGCATGTTAGCCCTGAGAGGGCAGCTAGAGGATTATTTCCTTATATTTTCTACTGGGTATATGTTTTTGTCTAATCAACCATTCACAAAATGCCACTTGTTATCAAAGACATTTATAATAGCCACTCAAAAATATGTCATTCAGTTTTCTCCCATGAAATTACTTTTCTGAATAAATCTAACCAAAGATATGTCTATACAAGTCTATGGACAATATTAAAATGATAAGAGAGCTATTTGGCTTTTTAGGCTAAGTTCTAATGCTAACAAAGTAGTCTGATATAGGCACTGATCATGTATACAGTAAGTTCCCTACATACAAATACTTAAGTTGTGCACTTTCAAAGATGCGAAGATGTGTTCGCATGTCCAGTCACATAAGTTAATTCATGTGTCTGGTGTACATTGTTACATGCATGTGCTTTTATGTACTTTATTGAACAGTACTGTATAGAGTACAGTAGTAAATAAAAGTGCAAAAAAAAAAAGTTAAACTTAAATTTAAAAAAAACAAAAAAATAGAAAAAGTTTAAAAAAATAAAAAGCACGGCCTTCTGAGACCCACAGGCCTCCTAAAACCCCACACAGCCATACATTTTTCATTATGGTTGTGAGTGGGGCCTCATGTTTAAGTTTCGCCATTTAAGTTTACATTTGGACTGCTGCTTACAGATGCGATCATTGCCACTCAGTCATTAATTTGAATTAGCAAAGTGGTCACATCTGAATGGTCACACCTGAGATTCCTGCCACAAGAATCCGTAGTTTCTTGCTGCAGGAATCCCAGAATGCACATAAACATCCTGTGTGAATGCAGCCTTAAAAAAAACATATACAGTGAGGAAAGATCACAAAGGGCAGGGGAATTTCACCCAATAATCTGCTGCCACTAAGTAAAAGAGGGGTCATTACTGGATCCTGCTCCCTTACGAAAAAGAAAATATGGCACCTATGAGGTGGGGACCAAACTCTAGGAATATACAAATGATCTTTAAGTTGACGAGTGAGTGGTCCTAAATATCCCTTTGCCATCATTCGCTCCACACAATTCAGCTGAATCCAGATTGAATTGTTTTTTGGTGACTTCATCCACTAATCGCTATTTGTTGTAGCTTAATTTATCAAACAAAAGTTGGGTCCATTTTAAGTTCACTAAATTTACTTTAATCTGAGCTCTTTGTAATCCATTGCCGCTAGGTCTAATGCAGTTCATCAAAAGGTCATTGGTGGTGTATTTCCTAAATTCTGTACTTTGTAAATTCCTCTTTGCTTTGTTTCTTGTATCACAAATCACCTCCAAACTTTTAAATTAGCTCTGAACCTGATTGGCAGCAGTAAGAAACATCTTACTACTGATACTTTTAAACATCATATTTTCTATACATGAGTCACACCAAGGCTCTTAGCGGGATGGTTTGAGAAAAGAGGCTTTGTAGATATGTGTACAATAACATGCCTGTATAAAATATTGCAGCACTGAGCAATCCCTACATGCATGTAAGACCTAATTTTCTTTTTACATTAGTTCGTATTGAGTTATATATAGGCAAGTACAGCAACCTTTCAAACAGAGATTTCTATTTGACAGTATGGATCAGTTGACCTTGCATAAACATAACATCAAGGGAGTTGAAAGTGGCTGAAGAAGGGGGTTAGGATAGAAGGGATTTAGGCAGAGTTATGCAGGGGCTTGTGGACCATATTTGTATATATGTTATGGTAAAGTGAATACCCCTGTAAAGTAAAAGAAAAAAAGGGGGGAGGGGCTAGAGGAGATGGCCATTTTCAGTGTCGCGGTAGGGAGAAGTAAGAAGAGCTGTGGGATGCAGCACTTTAATGGTGTCTTAGAAATGATGAAATCTGAGTTGTAGGGGAGAGAAAGAAAGACCCAGAGCTTGGGCTTAGAAATGGCGAGACAAAAGATGGTGAGGGAAAAAAATTAAAGGTGAAGGAAAGAAAAAAGGGGGATAAATTAATAGAGTTATAGGGAGGGGAAGAGGGAATGTTGTAAAGTGGAGCCAATAGGTTGAAGCAAGTATGTAGTTTGGCAAACACCAGCTCTGTGAAAAGTCTTAATAGTCATAACATTAACAGTTGTCTATCCGCTCTAGGTACCTGAATTTTGAGGACGATTGTTTGGCTGTCTTTCATAATAGCTGTGTTTTTCATGATACCCATTATTCTTTGTGACTTGCATGTAACATAATGTTGGTTGCTTCCAAGCCAATGTGCAACATAACAGTTTTTTTGGCTGGAATATTGGTTGAACGTTAGGCAGCTGCCATCCAAGTTTTGTTCCATTCTGGGAGATCTAGAGTATCTCCCAAGTCAGCTTCCATTTTGTAATATATGAAAGATTATTAGAATTAGAGGGAGAAATCAGTGCATACTAGAGGGATAAGGCCTGTGAGTGTGAGTTTCTGGTGACAATGGTCTTCAAAGGGGGTAAGGAGCTAGGGGTGGTTGTGTGGTCCTTTATGATTGAGGAGATATTTGATTACAATGTAGTGGAAGGTTTCTCTTGGAGACATATCCGATTTTTCACATAGATACTGAAGAAATGTAATGCACGCCAGCAGGTTTTGAATCTACCGCATGCCCCTGGATGTCCACCAGCAGAAGGCTAGTGGGTCTTCAAAGGCTGGAGGGAAGAGGGGACAGTTCACTGCTTCAACCAGGGGTAAGTGAGGGTAGGTGGAGGGCAGAGAACTTTATTTTGTTCCATTGTGAGAGGGAGTTTTGAAAGGTTTCATAAGGTTAGGTCAGTACTAAGGGGTATCTCGCTAATAGGTAACAAACCAGAAATGACTGGAGCTCTGGAGCTCCAGTGTTTCAGAGCAGGTTTCAAATAAGCCTGCTGTGAGCAGAGCTGGAAAAGTGCTGTACACTAAGCATTTTGTGGGCACTGCAGATGGAGGCCCTTAGAGAGATAACTTGGAGGGAGTGTGTCGTAATAGGGGGGGATAAATGCATGGCTAGTGTGGGTAAAGATGGGACTTGTGAAAGGAACGGTTATTTTGTTGTGGTTGCCTCCAGGTGCGTTGCTAGTGTAGCAATATTTACAGCTTTTAAAATAAATTTGCACAGATATAACCCCATATATGCATCCTATAATGTGGAATAGTGGTGTAAAACAGCACAGTCTGTGATACAGGCACATAGAGTGGGATTGATGGGATGTTTGATGAGTTAACATTTCCCTGAGTGGCGGGGACCAGGCTAACAAGTTATAAAAGTACAGCCCTAGGTATAAAAGTACTGGTTTAGGTAACATATCACTGTCCTGGGGAATGAGATGGGGAGGTAGTCGGCTAAAACAATCAGGGGTCCATGTTCATTTTGTAAACCCAAGTGAGCCCAGTAACATAAGAAATAGTTTAAACTTATGTCCCAAAAGTTGGGGGTTGCTGGAGTGAAAAGTGAGTTTGGATGAGGGTTCCAATATCTGCTTGAGGGTACATTTCGAACTTGGGTTGGTAAATCATTTTTTGCAGGGTACTGTCTGGGACACTTGTACACCAAGACGAGTTAAAGTTTGGGAGCAGTAATATGCAGTACTAGAATATTGAGAGGAATTTTAGTAAGTATTGGCCTATTCATCAAAGGGAAAAGGTAATGGTTCATAATATAGTGAATGCCGCAGGTAGAAAAAAGGTTACATTGTTTGGTAGCATTGTTTTTTTTTACCCTTGTAAACTACATATACCTTGCAGAAAAGCTATGGGGAATGAAAGAATAAAGAAATCAGAATTTCTTTCCAACGTAACTGGGAAATTATATGGTATTAAGCAGTTTATGTAGCACCACTCATGTCACTTATGTCCTTGAGTGCCGGTGTGGGCTTCAGTATGTAGGGCGTACTACATGTAAGTTTCACCAGAGAATTAGTGAACACGTAAATAATATTAAGAAAGCATATGAAAAGCATAGTGTTATCAAGACATTTAAGGGATTTCATAATACAGATCTGAGTGGTTTAAGATTTTATGGAAAAGACAGAGTTCATAAAAAGTGGAGGTAGAATATGAAAGTGAGCTTAAAAAATAGGACTAAATTGATTTATACTCTGGATACATTATAGCCACAAGGACCTAATGTCCTAAAGAGTTGTGGGGGGAAAGGCAATTACTAATGGAGGCAGGAATGGATGACCAAGACTAAAAAATGTTTGTCTATAGAATCATACTTAATGTCAACAATTATTGCAAAGAACACCCAGGACATTCAACAAAAGACATGGCGCATGGGTGTGCCAGGGTCCTGCAATGGCCCTGTTTAGAATAGGAATTAACATCATTACAGCTATGGTGCAGTTAAGTTGCAGGTGTGGGATTTTATAGTTTTAGCAAAGAGGGTAGCACCACTAATGCTCTAATGCAATGGTGTTTATAAGGAATATTTTAGGATATAATCATTTGTGGTGTCTTCTTATTTTATATTACTTATATTGTTTATACAGGTGAAACTCGAATAATTAGAATATCGTGCAAAGTTCATTTATTTCACTAATGCAACTTAAAAGGTGAAACTAATATATGAGATAGACTCATTACATGCAAAGCAAGATAGTTCAAGCCGTGATTTGTCATAATTGTGATGATTATGGCTTACAGCTCATGAAAACCCCAAGAACCCCAAATCCACAACCTCAAAAAAGTAGAATATTACATGCAATCAATAAAACAAGGATTGTACATAGAACAATATAGGACCTCTGAAAAGTACAAGCATGCATATGTACTCAGTACTTGGTTTGGGCCCCTTTTGCAGCACTTACTGCAATTACTTTTGCACGATATTCTAATTATTCGAGTTTCACCTGTAGATATGAATGCACCTAGGTAGAGCAATGGTCTGATCTCCAAATGATTATTTTATGATATAAATAGAGCATGCCTCAATAGACTATACTAATAGGGAGCTTACTTTGAACATGAAAGTGTTAATAAATGATTGCTCAGATTGCTGGGAGTGGGTCAGGAAAATTAGGGACTTGTGTAGAGAGAGCAGGAGAGGAGGAAGACTTGGGCGCATTAGCTTGTGGTGGTATAGCACCAGAAGTTGAAAGGGTTTAACCTGTTTTTGTTATATAAAATGGAAAACTTTTATAATATGGAAAATATGTTTTTCCTTTCTGTTTAATGCAGTAATGTGGATCACTGGTGGTTAAATGCCTTTGAGGAGGACTTATTGATGTATATTGTCCTTTGGGGAAAGTACTATAAGACCCTTTTGAATTTCAAGGTCATCTATATTTGGTAAGTGGATCCAAACTAAGATAGTACTAAGGGAGTAAAAGAGCAGCCAGAAAATCCTGGTTACAGCACAGATCATATTTGAAGTGCATGCTATAGTGTTTTATATTCAATGGAGGAACAAGGTTTGAATTCAGAACTATCTATTGCAATCTGCGCAGATGTGGAAGATCCCTCCCTGCAATCTTCCACATATGGGCAGATTGCAATAGATGGTTCTGAATTCAAACCATGTTCCTCCATTGAATATAAAACACTATATCATCCACTTCAAATATGATCTGTAACCAGGATTTTACGCCCTGCTGCAATCCTCCATATCTGCCCTGCTGCGATCTTCCACATCTGCCCTGCTGCGATCCGCCACATCTGCCCTGCTGCGATCCGCCACATCTGCCCCTGCTGCGATCCGCCATATCTGCCCCTGCTGCAATCCTCCACTTCTGCCCCACTGCGATCCACCACATCTGCCCCTGCTGCGATCCTCCACATCTGCCCCTCCTGCGATCCTCCACATCTGGCCCTGCTGCCATCCACAACATTTGCCCCTGCTGCCATCCACAACATTTGCCCTGCTGTGATCCTCCACATCTGCCCCTGCTGCGATCCTCCACATCTGCCCCTGCTGCGATCCTCCACATCTGCCCCTGCTGAGACCCTCCACATCCCCATCTGCCCCTGCTGAGACCCTCCACATCTGCCCCTGCTGAGACCCTCCACATCTGCCCCTGCTGTGATCCTCCACATCTACCCTACTGAGACCCTACGCCCTGAGTCATCAGGTCGGTACCATGGTTCAGAGTGGCAGCACAGAGTTAGTAGCAAATTCATATACTATTCTACATTGCTGTATAAGCAGGCCCGGATTTCCCACAAGGCCACCGAGGCCCGGCCTCGGGGCGGCAGAGCGCATTAGGCAATGTAGGTGGATACTTGGTCGGGAAGTAGGGGGGCAGGTGATGGAGGTGGGAGGGTTATGGGGGCTCATCAGAAAAATCTTGCCTAGGGCCCAATTCATATTAAAGACTGCTCTGGTCATAGTGGACATGACAGAAGATTGCTCAGAAAGCACAACTACACAACACGAACACGAACAAGAACAATCAGTAAGCAGATACAAGGAAGGTGATGCCTGATGAAGTCACAGCAGATTTTGCTTGGAAATTGACTAAACCAAATTATGCCTGAAGCATGAAAACTCGTGAAAAACACATTACAATGCATTAAAATGTACATCAAGTTAAACATAAAAACGTGTAAAAACACACTACAAAACCATGCTAAAAACGCATGAATATACACAAGCAGAAGTGTGAAGGGATAAATTATTACGTTTTGAGTGATTTTAACATGGAATAGCAGAAGGACATAAATGGATTTACAGAGGTCACATTCATATTTTGTTTCTCTTAAGTAATGGATCATTGCTCTTACATGTTCCTGGAATTCTCCACATCAAAATTACTTGCATTGTTTTTTTTTGTCTATAAAAGCAATTGTTTATTTCCAATCCTAGTTAGATCAGTAATAGAAATCATGGATGAAAGCATGCACATTGTTCTTTAATGAGGTGTTTAATAACCCCAGGTGCAATATGAACTCTGGAATACCTCTGGTCTAATGATGTCAAGGTCTCTGTACTTATTTGCTCGTTACTTGCCTAAATCCATTACAAAGGGGCTAATTAACAGATGCAATTAGTAGCAAGAGACACACAAAGATCTTCATTGCTGACAAGCCTGAGCAAGTTCTCTCTTCAAAACTCAAGGTCAACAAACTTTTCTTTAATTGAAGATGTCAAGAGCGGGCTTTTCATTACCCGAACATATTAAATAGCAACAGAAGAAAAAACCCCATCAATGGACTGCTGAAATTAAGGAAGTATTTCAGATGATTGAAGCTTAGAAAGTTCATTCGGATTACCTTAATTTCAGTATTTATATAACCCCTCATAGGGGTATAAAGTAATATTAGATTTTAGTAATGCATTCATCATTGATTGTTCATCTATATGGAGCAAATTATTTACATAGACATCAATTTTGATTTGACAAAGAAAAGCAAATATATTTGCAGTAAATTATATTTCCTTTTGCACCACTTTTACTTGTACGTCAGGCAAAAGGATAACTTTTGAATATTGTCCATTTATGTGTGACTTCATTAAATGAGTAGTCAAATATACTGTATACATACTGTATGTATGCTGTAATCTAGATATTTTATTAATTTAATGTATACTTGCATGTTCAAACTGCAGCTTGTAAGGGCTCATGTTGATGGGCGTTCTTTTCAAACACTGCGCTTGCTATCCAAATGCACATGAATGTGTTCACATGGCAAACACAGTGTTTGACAAGAAAAGGCTGCATTTGACCTGCTTTGCCTGCAGTTCACATTAGGGTTGCCACCTTCTCTTCAAGCCAAACCCGAACACTGTAGTGCCTCGCTGCAATTTTTTGGTAAAGTATACTGTGCACATATTTTGTGATTAAATAACATTGGAGGTAATCACAAAGATGCCAGTGTGCCACAGATCCACAGATATTCAATCTGTACACAGTGGTGTATTCTGGTTTGGGGCCTCCCTAGGCAAGACAAAACTAGAGCGCCCCCCACTTAATCCGCAGGATCTCAGGGGGGCTGTGCAGGATCTGTGGTGGGCTCTGCCATAGAGCCCACCACAGATCCTGCAAAGCCCCCGAGACCCTGCAGAGCCCACCACAGATCATGCACACACACCCTGAGACCCTGCAGACCGGTGCGGGATGTATGGTGGGCTCTGCCCAACATAGACCCCACCACAGATCCTGCCATGCCCACCCGAGACTCGCAGGTGGGCTGTTGCCCCCATAAGATGCCAGTATGCCACAGGACCCCAGATATGTACCATACAAAGCAGTATCCATATACCTCGCCGCACTCCTTACCGTATATGACTATGTCAAGATCCTCAACTGTTTTATAAACCAGTGTGAATATTCACTTCATTTCAATTAGCCAGTCATGTTGTAAGACATTTTCTGTTAAAATATTTCCTCTGCACATGAATAAATTATCTCATGCTGCATTTTCATGCACTACATACCAATGCACTTTTATGGTGTGAACAGGGCAC
>NW_017308267.1:13957-31349 GCF_000935625.1 Nanorana parkeri | reverse complement strand
ATTTTTTAATTGTAAATTTTACTATTTATTAAATTTTTTTTTTAATTTTCAACCTTTTTTTGTGTGACTATTTTCATAGATTTTCTATTCTGCTCAGTATCACGGAGATACTGAGCAGAATAGCCGAGAAGAATGCCGCTTGGTGGTATTTGGCTATTCACTCATTGCCGTTTGGCCCCTATGTGAATAGGCTCGGCCGATCCAGGAGTAGTTCGGCTTACTTCACTTCGGCTCGGTTATTCACTCGGCTTGTGAATAACCCCCTTAGTTTCAACTGAACCCAAACTTGGAACAGAACGAGGATACATTACTACATATGATTGTTGTTTTAATCATCAAGGAGTTTTCTGGCTGCCCAGAGTTCCATAAATGATGTACCAGTTTTTGTAACTGAGCACATTAAAGGTTCCATTCATCTGAACTGCTATACACTTAGGCCTTGTTCACACCAAACACAGAGCATATCTGCATGAGTTTCTGCACACGCAGTGCAGCGGGTTGTGCCGCATTTTTGATGCGTTCCGGGCCGTTTTTGGTAAAAAAAAATTGTATTTTTTTTTAGTTTCAAATGGGCTTTCATGGCGTTTGCATGCATTTTTTATGTGTTTGCATGCGTTCCAGAGCAGGTAAAATAGGGCCTGCTGCAGTTTTTTTACTTGCTCTGGACCTGCTCTGGAGCGGAACGCTGCAATGTGAACTGGAGCTAAAAATACCATTGGAATACATTGGACGCAGTTTTGCTTCGGTCTGTAACTGCTCTGCTCCTGGAACGCGCTTGGTGTGAACAAGGCCTAAATGTCTCTATAAGAAATGACTAATATTGTCACACCAAAAACTGGAGCCAACGACCAATACTACTATCTAATGAATCTTCTCTTTGCATGTTCTATCCCAGTCGTTGATGTTTTGTAGGAGAGGTCTCCTGTTTTAGAGTAATTTTCTGACTAGTCTTTTAGAAGGATCATTCAGTTTTATTTGTGATTTTTGTTTTTTTAATGTGTTCTACATAATAAAGATTTTTTTTGTTATTATTGTCATTATTCCTTTGTTTGGGGTTGTAGTTTTGTATATTCATTATTTAATCTAAGGCCAGTAAAAGTTATTTTGTGTTGGAAAAGTTGAAATAAAATATAACACTTTAATAGTAAAGGATAAGTCAAGCTAAAGCTTTTCTGTTGGTTTCAATTACTGTGGTATGCTGAATCACCCATGGATTTATAAAGTGTAAATACCAATGATCAGGACCACAAAGAATCCCTTTATCATGGTAAAATCACACACAAGCATAATATTAATGTGTATGTGTACACCTTGGATAATGCCTAACTATAACAGCCCAAATCTTTTTTTGGGTGGGAAGGGGGTTAGATAGAGTGGTAAAGTTTTATAATGTCCATTAGACTGTCATTGCAGGGGAGATTTGCTTTCATTTCCGGTCCTGTCTATAGGTTGAGCTCGATGGACTTGTGTCTTTTTTCAACCTGACTAACTATGTAACTATGTAACTAATGACCAGGTGTAACATAGACAGGAAGTGATGGGAAAGCGCTCTAACTGGGGAATAAACAGCAACAACTACTTCTAGTAGTAGTCTGGAAGGATTAGCAGCTCTGTAAATTTTCTTTGTATCTGCAACACCCATTCCCCTTAGTACATAAAATCTAAAACAGGGTCTATCCATGGCTTTAAATAGACACTGCTACTTTGCCCATGCAGGGCAAATTGAGAGTTTATAGTCAACTTTACAGAGATCCCTCTTTACTCCTTCCTACTTTGCAACCAGCACTGAAATGAATAGTGTGGGTGACCTGGGGGATCCGGAAGTGCCAGGTACTGTGGAGGACTGCTGGAGAAGGAAGGAACAGCGAGGCAGCGCTGGCAAGGCTGAGGCTAAGAGGGTCAGAGACCTTTACAGAGACACTGTCACATAACCCTGCATTATTTATGTATTGCAGTCTTCACCCATGTAGCTGTACAAAGTAAACATTGCACACAAAGCTGAGTAACATTTGCAGTGACAGTATACAATTATTGGGGAAAACTGTGACATTAGACCAAAGTGAGAACAACATTTTACTAAAGAGGTGTTTCCAAAATTCATGTGTGGAGTCAAGAATTTCAGAAAAAAATGCAAAAGAAACTAACATGCGGCCACTGATGTGAGCTGAGACGCACGTGGAACTGTTTACCTTTTTTCCTGCTTTTTTAAACTTTATCGATATGTAAAAAAGTGAAATGTCTTCATTTTTTTCATGACTGCGCGTTGGAACAATTATCCATGGAACCTGAAAGGGAAGCTGATTGGTTGCCATGAGCAACTGCTCCAGTTTTGATAAATTCCCCCCATTGTGTTTATCTGTGTCCCTGCATGTCCTACTCCCTGTATGTCCTACTGCATAGGGCACAAGGCAAATTGCCTTGTTTAAGTGTTGGGTAAGGCTGGGCAGCACAGCCAAATTCATCTGGTGTAAACGGGCCTTAAGTCCCCATTTACACCTGAGCATTCCATAAACGCATGGCAATTGCACACAAAAATCCACGCTTTTAGGCATGTTCAGAAAACACATCAAAAACCTAAAACGTGCTTGCTGTGCCATTACCAGTTAATGGCACCCCAAACACGGCCATGCAAATTGGCATTCCCCCCATTTGCACGCATCAAAACGTGCACAAACTTGGAGGAAAATGTGGGAACAAAACGCACACAAATGCAACTTGTGTTCCCGGTACACCTAGGTGAGATTGGGGAATAAAGGCTCATGCACACAGACGTAATTAAATATTCATAACTACACTGGATCTTGGTGGCAGAAAGATCCAGTGTGCAAAATGCAAGTAGGCGTTTATGTGCATACAGTGCTTAGAAGCGTATACATGTAAATTCATTTTAGTAGCTAGAATATTTATTCTAGCCACCAGAATGAATTTGCACATGTATGCCTGTATGCGTTTACAAGCGTGTATGCATGTAAGGAGGCAAATTATGCCAGTACGCTCCTCTCTAAATGCTGGTTTGGGGCATTTTTACTTTCTTGAACACTGCTCTAGCTTACAGTTCATAAAGCCACAATGTGCCAGGATGCATTGCCTATAGTCCCCGTTTACACCTAGGCATTTTGTCGCTCAAACCAAAGTGCGACAAACATACATGACAAGGAATCTCATCCATTTCTATGACCCCTGTTCACATCTGAGCAGTTTGTCACTAGAAAAAGTACATGAGCTAATTTTTTGGGAATATTACAGCTCTTTTTGGTCCAATAGACTTCAATGCATAAAAATGCCTAAAAAATGCCTAAAAATGCTTGAAACGCGCATTTGCGAGGAGTTTCCCATTGAAGTCTATGAGACCAAAAAGTGCTGTAATTTGCCAAAAAGTAGCTCATGTACTTTTTCCAGCAACAGGCGTTTATCTGCTTGCGACAAAACGCTCAGGTGTGAACAGGGGCCATAGAAATGAATGGGATTCCTTGTCTTGAGCGTTTTGTCTCGGGGGGGCTTTTCGTCCACCGAGCACCCCACAAGGCACAGCGCACCGCCCAGTGTCTTGTGAATCTCTGATTGCGAAAAGCAATGCACCTGACCTCAGGTCAGGTGCACTGCTTTACGCAATCACAGCACAGTGCACTGTGAGAGCCATGATTGGTCAAAGTCATGATGACTTTGCCCAATCATAGCTCACACAGCTAAGTCCTGTCAGATACCGGACAAATGTAAACAGTTGGGCAGAGTTAACTAGCTGTCATTGCTAGCTCCGCCCAATTGTTTATATTTTGCCAGCATCTGTCAGAATGCCATTCTGTGGTGGGAGTTTGTCGCAAACAGATGGGTCGGCGGGCGTTGGGTTTTAAAAAATAATTATTAATTATATATTTTTTTTAATTTCGTCGAGTCATCATCTTCGTAGACAACGCTGGACGTCGTGATTGACCCTAGTGTGTGGATCCGTCAGTGGATCCATTTTTTTCTTCAAAAGTCTGCTGTTTTTATTTACAATTTGTTTTAACCCTTTAGTGAATGGGTAGGGATACAAGTACCCCTTACTCATTTACAAGGGGTGCGCAACCCCCACAACCAACGCCCCAGGGCTTTTGGGGAAGAGGCCCTTGTCCCCAACGGCACGGGACAAGTTATTGGACATAACAAGGGTATGGGGAGTCGGGTACTGACCCCCCCTTTTCCTGCCCTGCCAGGTCTTTGCTCGGATCAGGGGTCTGGTTGGGAACTTTAGGGGGGACCCCATGTCTTTTTTTCCCGATTTATGGGGGTGGGGTTCCTCCTTAAGGGCCTGGTATGACTTTGGGGGGAACCCAACGCTTTTTTCTCTTTTTTTTTTAAATGGGGTCCTTCCTAACTTTCCTACCAGACTTATAAATATCACTAAAATAAATATTGTGTTTTTTTTCAACCTGACGAACTATGCACTATGTTGGCCAATAACTTGCATATAAGCCTTCAAAATGGGGACATTTGATTTTCTGAGTTCTGGTCCCATAGTCTTTCATTGAGTTCAAAGTTCGAGTTCAAACTTTTTCCATGTTCTAGAGTTCGAACTCGAACCGAACTTGGGTGTGTTCAGCCCATCACTAGTTTTGTCCCGCTTAGGTTTGATCGAGAAAACACGTGGATGTGCATGGGAGCTTACAGAGCCACATTCAAAGGCATAAAAAAAATAAAAGCAGCATTTTTTGCGCCCATGTGCATGAGCCCTTAAAGTTTTAAAGTTTTAGAAACCATACCCCAGTGTTTTCTGCATATTTATTTCCCTCCCCTGAAATAACAACGTTCATCTCCACTCCCCAACGCTACAAAGTTACAAATGGAAGATAATCAGTTATTGAGTGTTAGTCAACATGGCGAGAAGTGCCTAGAGCAAGCAGTGTGACTGAAATCTAATGAGGTAGCATTGAGAGAGACAGAGGACAATAGGTAAGAGTGGAAACAGAGGAGGGGGGAGATGAGGATAGACAGGGGGGAAAGGGAATGAGAGGAGGGAGGGTAGAAGAGGGAGTCACTGGCTGAGATGCATGCTACAGCTCAGCGTTATGTTTGAGCAGCAAAGGAACAGAGCACAGTGACTGGGAGGGGGAAGCACAGCGGAGATACTAGGACACAGCTAACCACATTGGCATAACAGAAGACAGCCTCAGTGAGATGATGAGGAGCAGACGGAAAGCACAAGCTCAGTGAGCCTTGGACCTTAAAGTGTGTTGGGTAAGTGTGCTGGCGAAGCAGCAGGGCTGCATGAGAGCAATGACATAGCTGCATGCAATAAAAGGAAGGGGGGTGGGCTCACAAAATGTTCTGCTATTATAGAGAACTGCAGTGCAGGCTTGATTTGAAGCATACATCTGTGTTTAGGGGGTCAATGCTTGAAAGACTAAGCTCACTGCAGCATTTTATTCTGTAGTGGAGTGGAGAATTGCAGTGTGCTTTGACGGTAGAACCTCCAATGTTTGGCACAACTGAAACTAGCACTGTGCATTGCCACATTCAGAAAAAAGGAGACTTTTCGTTGAACAGGCTCGTAATGAGCCCTTGCAGACTTCCGAATTATCATTTTAGTAGAAAAGGGCTTCAGTTTGGACTGGGATTCCATTTATCAGGTTGTTTTACAAAGGTTCTGAGCGCTCAAGGTAATGTGACTATGTGTAGGAATGCATGAATGGTGTGTGTGGTTGGGTGCACCTTTATGGAGGTGAATGTTTACAAATGTTCTCTCACATCCTGCAATGATGTCATGTTACAGTACATAGAGTTTGGCATATTTGCCTTCTTATTCCCTCCTTTTTTTTTAGTTTAGAATTCTTTATTTTCAAATTTCCAAAATTATACAATAGGACAGGAAATAACAATGGCAAAAGAACACAGTGCCCGGGAAACAACATCAGATTCACTCCAAAGCTTGCCCCCTCATACCCTATAGACAAGGTTACAAAAATACAACCCATCAGTTGTTCACAGAATCCCGGACCCCCCCCCCCTTGCCACATAAAATGTATTCACACGGCATGGATCTGCATTGCACTGAAAGCCCAGACTGGTTGGGGGGGGTAAACCATTTTTAATGGTTGGGTACATATCTATGTAATAGTGCATCATACACGAATATATGACCATACCCTAGAAACAAAGGCATGCAACCCGAAATATGCCTAATTTGTTGTTAATATATTAGCATCTGAAAGTATACAGAATATAACTGAACATTGAGCAGAACAGCCATGCTCACAAACAGTCAGTACATTACATCACACACAGTCTACTAACAACAGTCGCTCGTGCACAGTTTGATATTAAGAGGATATTACACAGAGAGCCTGGTAGCATTGCTATGCCATGCTCTCACACAGGCTGCTTAGTGTATCTAAAGGAGGTTACAAGGGTTAGACTGATGTATGCATACTTTACTAAGAGAAGATTTTGAGGTCATGTGTCACTTGACGACATGAAATGCAGGGTTTAATTAAGTCACAAAACAATTTCAGACTATAGTTACATTAAAGAAAAATATATACTACAAAAGGAAACTGTATTTAACAAAGACCTAGGTAAAATGGAAGCAGTATTTGTATTTTCTGATCCATAAAATATCAATGTGGCCTAGACAGTATATGACACAAAGTATCGAGTTACTCACTGGTAAAACTCATACACAGGGATTACCAACTGGGCTGTATCAACTGTATTGAATGTGAGAACAAGTGGCTGACATGTCTCCCATTTCCTTGCAGCAGAGGATCAATTTATGCCGTATTGTTCTTTATATAGTTCTGGTAGTATCATGAATGCAGCCCTTTAGATATTTCCACTTATCTCTCAGAAAAGGCCATAGAAAATGCCACACGTTAAGACCACCCTTAGATGTTTAGATTAACTCATATATTCATATGCTATGTATTGTTACAGCACAGTATATTGAAAACTGTTGTGTAGGTTTTTCCATATCTGTCCTCAAATACCATCGCCAGGTCATGTTTTCTTAATAGAATCACAAGTGAAAAATGATTATTTTACCATGTAATAAATGAATGCACCTCGGAATACAAAATTAAATATTGGAGTTGAAGTGCAATGTTGTAGTTGGTGTTTGTATTGTTTTGCGGTATTAAATAGCACAAGCTTCTTGTAAGGAATTGTCCATGGTGCTGAATTGTTAATCTTCATCCATGAAACTTGTCTTGTTGCAGTGCTTGTCGTTTTAGAGGTGAACAAATTATTATTACAGGTATTTATATCATGCCAATAATTTACGCAGTGCTTTATATAGTTGCACATTCACATCAGTACCTGACCTCAAGAAGCTTACAATCTAAGGTCCCTATCCCACAGGTATACCTACAAGAGACAATTAACCTTCCAGCATGTCTTTGGAGTGTGGGGAAAATACTGGATTACCTGGAGGAAACCCGCACAAGCACAGAGAGAACATGCAAATTCCATGTAGACAGTGACCTGGTTGGGATTCAAACCAGGGACCCCCAGTGCTACAAAGCAGAAGTGCTAACCACTACACAGCTGTGCTGCCCAACAAATGCATGTTTACTGCATAATTTGTTTGATTAATGATTTTGTTAAATATATAAATGATCATATAAACATAACATCATATTGAGGGGCATAGTTGATCGTGGTCCACGCACAGCACATTGACTTGCCTAGATCCGTTTGCATTTGACATTAATACCCCCTCCTTTTCCTTCCCATTTGGAGAAGTTATGAACGTGGTGGGAGTGGGGTGCAAATACCTCATTTACAGCATCTCAGAGGTACTGCAAATATGTGTGTGGGAATGAATAAGAGGTGGGAGGCATGGTCCTTCACAAGAAACACTGGGTAAAGCTGTAAAATCAATTATTTAGCCTTAAGTGAAATGAGAAGGTATCACAGCATTTCAGAAAATGTAATAAAGCTTCTCTGCACCCTCTAACCTGCTGTCACGGTAAATACCTAATCAGGTTAAGCGGAAAAAGAAAATTCTTTTAAGGATAATCTATAGTCTTTTTTTCATGGGCATGGTATATGTTCTAATGTGATCAGCGTAATTTAAATAATTTTATTACCATGTGTTAATTTATTTTTAATTTGTGCCCATTTATAAGTGTACCATAGAGGCAGAATACATGTACCATAGAGGCATAAATAATGGCAGATGCTGAGCAGTGCAGTGATTGTGTTTTACTACTCCTCTTTACTCAGCCTATGTTCAGAATTCTGTCAGCAGACTGACAACAATTCTATCTCTAGATGGCTGATACTGTTATTGCAGCATTGAGGGAAAATTCTGATATACCAGTAGCCTTTATACAGATCACGTACGTATAAATGATCATGGAAATAGTAAAGTAGACTACTAATACAGGTATTCCTCACTTAACGACCGAGTTCCGTTCCTACGACCAGGTCGTTAAACGGATTGGTCGTTAAGTGAGGAACTCTATACAGTACTGTACTGCATTAGTACAGTACTGTATAGCGTTGCCGATGTACAGTAACGAACAGTGTACTGTACATCGGGCAATGAAAATACTTACCAGGACCCGCAATGAAGATCGGAGGACACCACTTCTGCCGGCGACACGGCGCACTGACGCTGACGCACAAGGTCGGAGGTCGATCGGCGCTCCGTCGTAAGTGCGAGTGGTCGCAAAACAGGTAAGTCGGTAAGTGAGGAACATCTGTATATCAATATGTAAAATCACATCAAAATTCATTTTTGGTAAACTTTAGAATGTGAATCCTAAATAAATACAAATGGATACTAGCTTCCTCTAAACTTCATTGGGTAGAAAACAGGTTTGCTCACATTGCAAGATTTAAAAAAATACACTGCCTGGCCAAAAAAAGTCACTACCTGGATTTTGAGCAGTGTTATGATCTGGGGTTGCTTCAATTGGTCAGATCTAGGTTCAGCAACGTTATGTTCCCAAAAAATGAGGTCAGCTGCCTACCTGAATATACTGAATGACCAGGTATTTCCATCAATTGATTTTTCTTCCCTTATGGCACAATGTGCATATTCCAAGATGACAATGCCAGGATTAATTGGACTCAAATTGTGAAGGAATAGTTCAGGGAGCATGAGACATCATTGCACACATGGATTGGCCACCACAGAGTCCAGACCTTAACCCCTTTGAGAATCTTTGGGATGTGCTGGAGACGACTTTACGAAGTGGTCTGACTCTCCCATCATCACTACAAGATCTTGGTGAAACATTAATGCAACTCTGGACAGAAGTAAATGTTGTGACATTGCACAAGCTTATTGAAATGATGCAACAGCGAATGCGTGCCATAAACAAAGCTAAAGACGGTCCAAGGAAATATCAGAGTGTGTGACTTTTGTTTTGGCCAGGCAGTTTATATAACATCTTTAGTGTGTTTGCTGTGTAAGGTACTACGCTCTAGCACAGAGCAAAAGGTTAGAAAGGACAACAGCATCAAAAGAAAATACAATAGTTATCATCTTTTATACAGATTTGTAAGCGTATCTGGTGTTTCTGATGTTTTTATTATTTTGCTTAGCGATTTAATGATACCAGATATGTTAATTTTGTAATTTTTCATTTACATAAAACTTAAAGAGGACTTAGCATCCAATGTATTTTTTTCATATTAGTTTAGAACGTTTCTCATAATTATGCAAAGTAATGTGTAAGTGTAACCCTTCCAGGTATGCATTACCATTTACAGAGTTCATAGCACTTTCCATGACAAAGCCTTTATCTGCTATTCCATTTCCATATTTTTATTTAAATTTGAAAAAGGGTTGAAATACAAAACAAAGTGCAATTGCATAGCAATGCAATAAGCTACATCACCAAATAGAACAAGAAAACATATAAATAAGGTGCGGGACCCAAACTGTGAGTTAACACCATTAACTGCTTTTCTCTCCAGAAGGAAGACGCCATATTTGTTTCTGAATATGGATGTTGGCTCAGAAATGACACAATCATGTACATCCAGATGCCTGTGTAGTTCTCTTGTGTTCAGAAACTTGTGTTAACAATTGTTGGACACAGATCAGCAGAAAGGTTTAGCCTTTCACTTTGTGAGTTGCTAGAAAGCTACATTATTGCAGTCTGATCACCGGGGAGCGGAGACTGAGGAAATGCTTCCTACTGCCTGCAGCAGACTTATTAGCTTAGGCAAAGTTACTTACATAGTTACATAGTTAGTCAGGTTGAAAAAAGACACATGTCCATCGAGTTCAACCTATAGAGATACTTAAGTGAAGCTAAAAGGTAATATATTAATGGTAAAATATTTAATTAGGTAATATTTAAAATGAGCGATGCACTGATACTTTTCAGATACCAGTGCCGATACTTGGCATTTTCATGAGAACTACCAGGGTTGCAACGGTTGCAGCTGGGACCTGGTTCTGGCGCTCCACCACTGTCCTGAAATTATTAGTCTGTATTGTCACATGACAATAAACAAAAATTTATCAATACTCGTACTTGTAGGTACTTGTGCTAGTATCAGTACTTGTACTCGCAAAAATGGTATCGGTGCATCCCTTTATTTATTTTTATAAAAACAAAATCATACATTAAAACAGAGATGTACAAATCTCAGGAGCTCCGTGTGCTCTTTACAAATGACAGCTGCCTCCCAACTTTTGAATTTTTCTCTAGTCTAGTCCTGGAGTTGGAAAAGTATCTGTACATGTACTTGTACTTGGTATCGGTGCATCCCTATTTAAAATGATAAGAGCTTTTTATATTGTTTCAGTTTTTTTACAGTATCTTAGCACACACCTTAAAAATGCCTGGAGCCCGGACAAAGACCTCCTTACACGGGTGAAAAGATCCCACTGACTGGAAAAAATACTTTCATCTAGATCTTAAAAATAAAGCTCTTTTCAATTTAAATCATATAAACTGGCACTACAACAATAGAGTAGCTCCAATCCATAGCAGCAATGCGAGCTGTATGTGTCTCTTGATCTGGCTAGGTTCTGTTGCACTTATCTTCTTATTATCTATTTCTACACACCTCCACCAATCAAGGTGTTCTTATGCCAGGCAATCAGAGGGAGGAGAACAGGGTACTGAATGGGGAACTTGTGGACTAACCTCACAAACCAGGTCCTGGTCATCCAAGCTGCAATTTAGCAGAATAGCATAAAAATTAAAGGACAATAGACCAACTGACCTGATGAAGAACTTATGACTATGCATCACAGATTGTATTTCACACAATATCACCAAGCAAACAGATGGTAAACAAGCAACCCTAGTGGAGGACTTCTAAATATACGTCACCAGCACATCTTAGCAAATAACATGCCATATGTCAACCATAGCTGCCAATGTTAGTTGTAAGTATACTGAACCTTAAGAAGTATTTATCTTGTCCAGTAGTAATCCTTTAACTCAAAACAGCTCACACTATACTGTGTCAGCAAAAAAAAATTTTTTAACAAATCATATACATATTTTAAAATGAAATAAGCAAATATTTAGTAAATTGTACACATATCCGCATTCGTCCCTTGCTGGCATCAAACACCAATCCAGCAAAGAAAGTAATTACATCACAGAAGGCAATTCATATTCTCTGCTATAGGACCTTTGCCTAGATGCATATGGTCTAAATATAGCATCTAAATAACTGATCAGATCAGAACTAACACAGAATTCACCCTTCTGGCCACCCAAGAAGGCATGCTGGATCTTTAGGTGCCTTTGGTAAGATATACAAAACCAGGGAAATTGTAAATTATGTCTGTAGAAATCTCACCATTTTCTTATCAATGTCCTTTTCTAAGGCTTTTGTTAACCAACCCCACAATATCTCTTTATATATAAAAAACAAGACCACTATACAACTTATAATATGTCAAGCTATCCAATCATAACTACATGGAAATCAGGATCCATAATAACAGTGGAACCACTATTATTAGCTGGTATAATAACCACTCTTTTCTCCTTTAAAATCAGCCATCAAATCCCTCAAATCCTTTACTACTTTTATTACAAATTGTTCCATAACTGGATAAGTAGGCAGCTTGAAATAACTAGGTGCAAATCATTTCTGTATCCCTCAGGCTCAAACAGTCCTGAACTACACCTAAAAAAAGGCCAAACCTATGTTGTAGAAAAATTATCTTTCAATCTAATGCTCTATTTACTTTTTTCACGCTTTTTCTGTTCTGCTCGGTGCCTCTGAGGGACCGAGCAGAACAGCCGAGCCAAATGCCGCTCAGCGGCATTCGGCTATTCTTTCACTGCTGTTCGGGATCTTTCAGAATAGCCCGAACAGCAGTGAGAAGCCAGCCGGAAATTCGGCTCAGCCGATCCAGATATACGGCTGAAATCAGCCATACCAGCCTGAAGTGAATAGCCGAACAGTGTTCGGCTCACTTCACTTCTGATCGGTCATTCACTCGGCTGCCCTCGGCAGCTTTGTGAATAGACCCCTAAATCTCTGACATTCCAAATCAAATTAATCAAATCAAAGGAAATACATAAAATGAGAGTCCCAATTTGAGTACAGATTGTTGTTCCTCAGTAGGTGCAGTCAATTCATGATTAGTATTTCCCCTTGAAAGGCTATCTCTTTCAGTCTCCAAGGGTAACTCTTCCTGCATCTTTTTTCCGCCTTACCCTCCTGGTTATTTTCTTCCTTCTTTCACATACTTGTTCATAGATGATTTGCTTGTGGCTGATTTAAAAAAAAAATCAGGCGATGTATCTTAATAAGTAGTACTTTGAATATGAGCCTTACAGGGTCTCCTCCAACCCGATCCTCCTGGACTAAATTGCCCACCACAGGAATACTGCCATTGATACACATATCTAGCAGTATAATCTTCTGCATCTCTCTGAAATTTCAACCTTTTTCGTGGCCTCTGCCTCCAAATAATGGTTTTCTGTAATCTCATTTATCCGTTTATCAAATTCCTGTCAATTTTAGGGACTGTTGATTTCTTTAATCGTTCTGTGGAAACAGTGAGATAATGATTATTAATCCGCCAGGTGAAAATAAAAAAAAGCCTGAAAAAAGAAAACAAATGCAGTCATCCAGGGAGTGGTAAGATGTAGCAGCAAGCAGTAGATATATGCCCCATGATATAAAAAAATAAAAATAGGTAAATACCTAATTACTCACCTGTTCCAGCGCCGCACGCTCCCGACTGAAGCACGCCTAGCTTCTGAACGAATGTGAAGAAGAAGTGTGCGCACACATGCGCAGTAGAGCGGAGAGGAGAGAAAATGAAACTCAATGGACGCAGCCGGGCAGCCGGAAGCGCGCGCGTCGGACAGACTCCATGGGATACGAGGAGTCTGCGGTGGATCAGAGAACGGCACCAGTGCTGGAGTGACTGTCTGAAACAAGTGGAAGGAAGAAGATGATTGCATCAAATAAGGTAAGTGCTTACTGCAGCATGGGGGGGTGCACATTTACATCAAGACCCAGTATGAGAGTAATAAATTCGACTTTTTAATATATTAAAAAAAATTTAATTTAACCCACAAAGCAAGTGGAATCGCAGATAATAAAATAAGATAAATTTACACAATATTGTAAAAAAGAGGGGCATGAGAATCCCATTCTGTCTTTCCCAAAGTAAGGGAGTATTGTTACTATCTATGTTTGGTTGACCAGATGTCCTTGATTTACAGGGATAGTCGCTGATTTCAAGAGGCTGTCCCCGGATAGAAACTGTCCTAAATTGTGTTTCCGGCAGTGCTCAGCACAGTGTGTAGACGCTGTCTGCATTGATAAAGTCAGCCAGCTTCACTCAAAGCAAATTCTCTAGTGTGTCCATGCTTCCAGGCAAGCCCAGCATGAGGAGGGATTTAGGATTAATGCTGCTGCTTCTCTTTCCATCCCACAGCTTCAGCCAATGGCATCTGGCATGCTTGAACCCCAGAACCCACTCTTGTCCTACCCCCAGCCAGCCAGAAGGGAAACAGTAGTGCTGCTTTCCAAGTCAGTCGCCCCCCGTAAGACAGACATGAGAGAGAGGACAGGAGGAATCAGGTAAACAGAACTAAGCTCAGCAATATCTGCAGTCTAATCTGTCTCACACTACACAGCCAAAGTATTAATTACCATGGCAAGGCAAATACTGAGAGAGCACTTCTGCACAGCAGGATCCTGGGAGTCTGGAATTCTCTTTTTCCCGCTAGAAGTCTTTAGAAACTATTTGCCTTTACCTGTTTATTTAAATTTTTATCAGCTTTCAGAAGTTAAAAATGTTAAAGCAACCCTGTCATCTTAGGAGAACGTAAAAAAAAAGTTAATACCTGTAAAGAAGAAAATGAATACTTACCTCACCAGACTGCTGAACTTTGCTTTATGCTGTGAAACATTGCTTTAAATTCTGCTGGGGAACTAACACCTTCTTATACTGATCAATCAGAGTGTGGTTGATAAAGTGGCCCCTAATTTCGTTTTGAAAATATGGTCACCTCAATTTAGGTTTACCTTCTAGGTCAAGAAAAACAAGTTTAGTGTCTGGGGCTATCTTCTCTAGCCCATAATCCCCCTAGATCTGGAGAGCACTCTTTACGATGGCATGCCTATATACCGTGTTTTTTCCAAAAATAAGACACTGTCCCCAAAAAACACAATAGGTCTTATTTTCGGGGGATGTCTTATCTTTTTTTTTTCACTTCAGAATGTCAGAATGCCCGCTGTTTTATTTACTGTCCTTAATGGTATGGTAAGATTGAGATATTACTGTTGCTCTATTTCTTTTCCTACTTGTCAGTAAAGAAGATTCCGTTCTTTCACAGGCGGTGTGCCTCTGGTATCACTCCGTCTGTCACAGTAACCAGCGCCATAGACCAAGTAGCGGTTAATGTGGCTCTGCTCCCTCCGCCACTGCTTTCTGCTTCATTTCTACAGCGCTGGCTTCTATTTCCATCAGGGACAGCGATACCAGCGGTGCAGCAGTGGGGACATCAGACAGTGGACAGCGCAGTAAAGTACATGCTACCACCAAACTAGGTCTTCGGGGTAGGTCTTATATTACAGGAATCTTGAAAAATAGTGCTAGGTCTTACTTTCGGGGTAGGTCTTACTTTCGGGACGGTGGACAGTAGGTGAGGCAGCAACTGGAACACCATAAAACATAACCAGAATGTAATATATAGTAATACTGTATAAATATTTTGGCATTAACCATCAAAATGTCTGAAAGAGTAGGACCCAGATTGAATCTTAAACCTAGTTTAATATTGCTGACAAACATTTTAGTCACTAAGTGCCTTACCTGCAATTAAACACCCATATGGCAACTTATGGCATTGATAGTACGTCATTAATTAAAGTGCAACTATTATCAGTTTATGAAATTCTGTTAACTAACAAGTGCACACCTCCTCCCAACTTTCTGAGACGAGAAAGAAGGTCATCTCTTAGTACAAAGTATGTAGGCATTACAATGACCATGAAGAATAATTATGTAAAAATGATTGGTTAAATCCACAAATACCATGCTTATGACTACTTTTCCTTTATACTGGCTGTTGAAAATAACAAGTGCAATAATGTAGGTCTAAACATCAGAACAGTGGCGGACCAAAAGGAACAAAGGGGGCTGGTGCAATATATATTCTCGGGGGCCCCCCCCAACCTAATCCGCCCCCCCTCTCCCCAACCCGCTGAGAAGCCCATCGGCCCAGGCGACCATGCCTCCTCCAATGACCGGTTCTCACTGGGCCGCCTGGTCTCTGCACCGCAGGAGCTTATACTCTAATGTCCCTCCATAGCCTCACACTATTATTTTTATACATTTATATAGCGTTGAAATATATCACAGTGCAGTACAGAAAACACTGAACCAGTCACAACAGTCTCTGCATCAGAGGAGCTTACACTCTAATGTCCCCCCACAGTCACACACTATTATTATTAGGGATGCACCGATACCATTTTTTACCAAACCAAGTATGAGTACCATTACTTTTCCTCAAGTACTCGCCGATACCAAGTTGGTCTCAGCAGGGTAGATGTGCAGGCTGGCGCTATAAACAGGTGCTGCGTGGTTCCCTAGAAGGCTGCCACAAGTGCGGGACCTTACGGCAGCCACATCAATTAAATGATTTAAAGCACCAGACCATGCCTCCTCCAACCGGAGGGGGAGGTGGGGCAAGGATTGTGACAGGACTGGATATCACTGCCCCCCAAGCCTCAGGCCCTGGTGCAGCCGCACTGGCTGCATCGTTGGTAGGTCCACCCCTGCATCAGAACAAAAAGAAGGGCAACTGAGGAGCAAGGAGGGACAGAGGGATTTGGCTCTGAATGAGGGACAGTCCCTCCTAACAGTTGGAGGTATGATATGTGTAGCTTCTAGGAACTGTTTGTGGGAGGTGTGGAAGTTATGGACTCACTTTATATTTAAATGGCTCATCCAACCACTGTTTATTTTAGGTTGGACAAAACCAGTGTGGGATCTCTCGTGATCCAATGCAATGATGTTGCGGTGTTATGTTGATTTGGGTTTTTTCCTGGTTTGCAACCAGAAGGAGTACCATTGTGGGCAATAAAATGGAAGGCAGTTATTTAGGCTTCTGCTTCTATAGAACATGTCATATAGGGATAAGAGAGAGAGAGATTCATCAACTTATATCTAAAAGCAAAACTTTTTTTTATTTCAGATAGAGTAGCAATGCTGCCAGTGTTTCTTTTTTTGGAGATCTACCTGTACTGCAGACTCTACAAGAAATGAGAGGATATATTGCCAATGTGAAGGAAATCATCTTTTACTCTCAGTTCACACTTGTGTATCTGCATTTTTTTAGTATGTTTATGGGCATTTCAACAGTGCCTGTTGATGCACTGTAAATGTTTTTATTTATTATTAGTATTTATATAGCACCAACAATGTACACAGTGCTTTACAGAGGGCACATTCATATCAGTCTCTGCCTTCAAGGAGCTTACAATCCAAGGTTCCTATATCACATGCCGGGCCAATTAACTTTCCACCATGTCTTGCAAACTCTTTATAGGTAGTGTCCTGACTGAGATTTGAACCAGGGACCCCCTATGCTGCAAAGTAGAAGTGCTCATCACTAGTGCACTGTGCTGCCATATGTTTCATTGCTTCATGCATTTTTAGTTTTGACCAATACCAAGCAATATCTGCTGTGACATCCCTAGACATCATCTTCCTTGTATTTGCTTCCTGTCTGTTCTGTTCTGTTTTGTGTTGTGTAGTTGTGCATTCTTGGCATCTTAGCAGTCTTGAGTCATGTCCACTATGACATGTTTTTGGTAGGAGCTGCATTCCTAACAAGCACGCACTTTTAAAAGAACCGCCCTAATCAGATACATTTCAGAAATTCTCTGACTTTATAGAATAAGGTACTTTTCTAGAAAAATAAATAAATAAATAAATATATATATATATATATGTATA
>NW_017308267.1:7496-13839 GCF_000935625.1 Nanorana parkeri | reverse complement strand
TATATATATATATATATATATATATATATATATACACACTGCCTGCCCCCAAAAAAAGACACACACTCTTATATTTTGTTGGACCGCCTTTTTTGATTACAGCACGCACTTGCCTTGGTATCATTTCAATAAGCTAATGCTATGCCACAACATTTATTTCCGTTCAGAGTTGCATTCCTTTTTCACCAAGATCTTGTAGTGATGATGGGAGAGTCAAACCACTGCGTAAAGTCTTCTCCAGCACATCCCAAAGATTCTCAATGGGATTAAGGTCTAGTCTGCTTAGCTAAACCTAGGTGGTGTCTTTTTTCGGACAGCAGTGTATGTACTGTATATATGTATACGCTACACGTGTGAAGTAACAGTATTTCATAAATATACAATAGTTAATTTTACAGGAATTAATTAGCAACCCTAGCGTGAAGCCACATTGAGCAGAGTACTCCAACCCCTTGAGCAGCATCATGAATCTCCTGTGAAGGCAGCAGTAGAAAATGTTCACTTGAAACAATGGGCACATAGTTAACCTCTTTAACAAAGATAACGTAGCAAGAAGGCAGGTTCAGCAACTTATAAATATATTCAATAGAATGTATTGTTAGACATTAGAAAGGAAAAAGGTTTGACAGGTAGCTAAATAAAGGGTTGGCTATTTTTTGGTAGATGCTGGGCAATTGAATCACCTAATCTATGTTATTTGACTCAGGGTGATGAGGTCTCTGTGCTTGGCTTCTGAAGTATGCATACCATCTGCAGCAAATAAAAGAGGTTCCCCATTTCTCTGTTGGAGTTTGCATTTGTTCTATATTTTGTAAATGGAATTGGATGGGTGGCGTGATATTATTTGATATATAGATGCAATTCTGCACTGGATGAAGGTATTCATAGCAGTGCTTGGATTTCAAAGTCACCAGCTCAGACCCCTGCAGATTAGCTGTTCTATGACCAATTGAAATCAGCAGGTTCCTTTGTCTGGAGCTACATTGTAAAACAAAAACATGGAACACTTCAAAGTCTCAGGGGTGTTTGGTGTTTTAAATAAAGTGGAAAAAAATGTTTAGCAAAAAGGAAGCTAATCGTTCCTAAAGATAGTGATGCATTGTTTGGTTGTAAACTCTATAATACTGCTTTCTGTATGCTCAAAAAATAATTACATTTATAATTTTATAATTGATCCATGAGAAGTTGGCATGGCATGAAACAAATGGAAACTATGTATGCCATTTCAACATCTGCATTACAATTAAGATAATGCAAGAAAGAGGTGTCCTTTTACTTGGCAAATAAACTACACAAGCGCTGGTTCTTGAAGAAGATGGATGGAAAGCTGGTGATTCCTATTGATTTGTCATAGATCAGATCCTGGAAGCAGATCTGATTTATGTGACTAGTTTGCTATATTTTATTATAACTAGCCCAATCAAAAAGATAATGGTACATTCTCCTTTGCTGTCATGAACAGAATGATAAAAGCGTAGTGCTTTCATGGCAGATTTTGTTATTGTCTCAGTAACAGGTTAAAAGCTTCTTCTGCATTTTTAATATCGCATGCAAAAACTGTATTTTTTGGGGTAGTGAAATATTTACAACCCCAAGTCCAAAAAAGTTGGGACGCTGTGTAAAATCTACATGAAAACGGAATGCAATGATTTGCAAATGTAATAAACCCAGATTTTATTCACAATAAAAAAAATAAAAAACACATCAAATGTTTACCATTTTAAGAAAAAAATTAAGTAATTTTGAAATTTATGGCAGCAACTTGTCTCATAAAAGTTGTGACAGGACCATTTTTACCACAATGTAGCATCCCCTCTTGTTTTAACAACACTCTGTGAACGTCTGGAAACTGAGGAGACCAGTTGCTGGAATTTTGGGAGAGGAATGTTGTCCCATTCTTATCTGATATAGGATTCTAATCGCTAAACAGTCCTGGGTCTTCTTTGTCGTATTTTTCGTTTCAAGATGCGCCAAATATTTTCAATTGGTAAAAGGTCTGGACTGCAGGCAGGCCAGTTAAGCACCCGGGCTCTTCTACTACAAAGCCATGCTGTTGTCATAGATGCAGTATGCGGGTTTAGCATTGACCTGCTGAAATATGCAAAAGACGTCGCCTGGATGGGAGCATATGCTGCTCTTAAACCTGGCTAGATCTTTCAGCATTGATGGTGCCTTCCCAGATGTGCAATCTGTCCAATCCATATGCACTAAAGCACCCCCATACCATCAGAGATGCAGGTTTTTGAACTGAGCACTGATAACAAGCCGGAAGGTCCCTCTCCTCTTTAGTTTGGAGGACGCAGCACCCATGGTTGACAAAATAAATGTCAGAGTTTGATTTTTCTGACCACAGAACAGTTTTCCACTTTACAATAGACCATAAGCTTTGACCCGTCTTTGCATGATAGATTTTTAACTGGCATTTTTTGAATGGTATGGCGAACTGTCTTCACAGACAGTGATTTTTGGAAGAATTCCTTAGCCCATGCAGTGATGTCCATCAAAGAATCAGGCCTGTTTTTTAATGCTATGCTGTCTGAGGGCTCAAAGATCACAGGCATCCAATATTGCGTTTTGGCCTTGACCCTTGTGCACAGAATCATGAGACAGTTCTCTCTCAAAGTCCTGGACTATTCCTGGCTGTTCTCTGGTGCTACTACATATCACAGGTCGCTCTAACAGGACCGCTGTGCTACTGTTGCAAGCTGTTGCTAAGAGAGAAGACACAGTTCTCTAATCTGTTACTCGGGTATCCTGCAACTGTAACCCTCTCTCTGCTACTGTGCAATAATTGCTAAAAAGACCCTATGACTTGAGCCTGTTCTATTCTGGAGTGTCGGTGGTGCTGGAGCTGAGAAAAAGGGCTAGTAGCTGCAAAATAGGTAGGAGAGCCTTAATCATATTCAGCGGCTCCTGCGGGGGTGAGAGCTACATATGTTTCCAGCAACTAGGTGGAGCTCTGTGCTCTTTTTCATACGTTTACAAGGCTATGCATATTTGCTCTGCTTAAAGGATTTGTGCTATTTTAGAAAACCCATAGGGGGGGTTTATCCAAACTGGAGCAGACAGAATCTGGAGCAGTTGCACATAGCAACCAATCAGCTTTTCTCTTTAGTTTGTTCAGTTAAGGAAGGGTAGGCAGGGCTGACACCATGTTCCTAGGAGTTCAGTGCTGTGTTGTTCCATCATAGAGGAAGGTAGAAGCATGCTATATTTCTGGCACATCAACCGTTATTTTCTTGCACTTGCAGTGTGTATTAAGGGTTAAAGCATGCGAAAATGTGAATGTATTCCAGAGATGTACTAAAAAAAATTTTTTTGCCTTAACATACATTTTAGAACAATTAAAAAAAAATCGCTCCCAAACTATTATGGTTTCTCTTTAGCTAACCCATTATCATATCACATTAAATAAGGCAAAAACGAGCATATTACAGTGACTTTTGCCTTCACCCCAGTTCATAAGTGACAGTTACTTATTGTCTTGTTATAAAGTAGAAAGTTTGTCCAGTAATTTTCATCCTTGTTGAGTGAAATTCCCTGGCATAAGGTAAATGATAAAGTGAGGCAGAGGGTGCAAACAGCTGAAATATGTAGATGTAAGACAGCTAAAGCTTCATGTTAATCATGTTTCCATGTATCACATCATTCAGTGTCCATCCATCATAAGCCGTATGCAATGCCCTGCAAAGAGCAGGAAAACATTTCTGTCATATTTTATTGATGAGCTCCATAGCAGTTGGCTAAGCAACTGAACTTGGGCCATAATGTATTGCATATATCTGGTGCTAAAGAAGAACTAATAATGGTACTAGAAAAGTCTGCCCGTCTTTCTTTATAGAAAATAATGTCTTCATTAATATGTCACTACCGCTAGCTTGGGCATCACCAAAAAAAACATGTTTGCTATATCTTCACAGTAAACACCAGAAAATGGGACAATAAATAAATGAATATGCCACAGGTTTCAGGTGCAGTTCACATTTTAAATATTAAAAACGTTTAACTGAAAATTATTGTCTTTGCACTTTGTTAAGAAGCATACAAATAAAGTATCAGAATGGGTTGTATGCCTTATACACAATACACAAAAGCTTTAGCATATGTATACTGTAATCTGTATACTGATATCAGGGGCGGACTAACAACACATGGGGCCCCCGGGCAATACGAGATTATGGGGCCCCCTTGTGCCCTGCCCATATACAAGCCCCATCCACCAACAAGCTCCACCCACATATACATTTTTGTGTTACAGAAATTATCTCTCCACACTATTTTAAAATTAGCGGGTCTATTCACTAAAAGTTGAATTGCAGGGGAATTGGTGGGAAAATTTCAACATCTAGACCAATATAGATAATTTGGAAAGTGAGCTAAATGGCAGAATTTTTCTGGTTTGGCTATTTTGACCCATTTAGCTCACTTTCCAAATCGTCTAGTAAATAGACCTGTAAGTGTTTTAGTGCTCAGTAGTAAATAATGCAGAGCTTAGTAATAAAGAACAAAGAGCTCAGCAGTAAAGAACACAGAGCTCAGCAGTAAAAAAAAAAAAATGCAGAGCACAGTAATAAAGAACACAGAGCTCAGCTGCAAAGAACGCACAGTTCAGTAGTAAAGAACGTACAGTTCAGTAGTAAAGAACACAGAGCTCAGCTGCAAAGAACGCACAGTTCAGTAGTAAAGAACGTACAGTTCAGTAGTAAAGAACACAGAGCTCAGCAGTAAAGAACGCACAGTTCAGTAGTAAAGAATGCACAGTTCAGCAGTAAAGAACGCACAGTTCAGTAGTAAAGAACGCAAAATTCAATCATAAAGAACACAAAGTTCAGTAATAAAGAACGTGCAGTTCAGTAGCAAAGAACGCAGAGCTGAGCAGTAATACAAATGCACAGTTCAGCAGTAAAGAATGCAGAGCTCAGCAGTAAAGAACGCACAGTTCAGTAGCAAAGAATGCAGGTCACAGTAATAAAGAACGCAGAGCTCAGCACTAAAGAACTCAGAGAACAGTAATAAAGAACGCAAAGCTCAGCAGTAAAGAACGCAGATCATAGTAATAAAGAAGCAGAGCACAGTAATAAAGAACGCAGAGCACAGTAATAAAGAACGCAAAGCTCAGCAGTAAAGAACGCAGAGCACAGTAATAATGAACACAGAGCTCAGCAGTAAAAAGCACAAAGTTCAGTAGTAAAGAATGCAGAGCTCATCAGCAAAGAACGCACAGTTCAATAATAAAGAAAGCAGAGCTCAGCAGTACAGAATCCACAGTTCAGCAGTAAAGGACGAAGAGCACATTAATAAAGAACACAGAGCTCAGCAGTAAAGAACGCACAGTTCCGTAGTAAAGAACTCACAGTTTAGTAGTAAAGAACACAGAGTTCAGTAGTAAAGAAAGCAGAGATCAGCAGTAAAGAACGCACCATTTAGCAGTAAAGAACGCAGATCACAGTAATAAAGAACACAGAGCTCAGCAGTAAAGAATACACAGTTCAGCAGTAAAGAACGCACAGTTCAGGAGTAAAGAACGCAAAACTCAGCCGTAAAGACCGCACAGTTCGGTAGTAAAGAATGCTAAGTTCAGCAACACAAAATGCTGAGCTCAGCAGTAAAGAACATAAAGTTCAGTAATAAAGAATGCACAGTTCAATCATTAAGAACGCAGAGCTCAGCAGTAAAGTACACACAGTTCAGCAGTAAAGAACGCATAGTTCACTAGTAAAGAACTCAGAGCATGGTGGTAAATAACACAACGCTCAGCAGTAAATAACGCAGTATTGTACCATTACAATATTTCTACACAACACCGGGCACCTGGAACATCAATACTTTATGACTAATCGCTCACGCCATCCAGTGTGTTCATCTCACAGTCCTGTGGTATGAACGCACTGGCCCGGTACACAAGTGGCACATAGCAGGTGACAACCGTGTCCCCACCTGGTGGCGGGCCCTCGGGCAGTGCCTGAGTGCCAAATGGCAAGTCCACCCCTGACTGATATAATCCTAATAATTACATTGCCATTGTTCTATGTGCCAGTATAAAAAAGTAAACTATTGAAACATAACATAGCCATGTTTATATATTTTGCAACTTAAAAACCACTAGGAAAAGCATGTTTTAAAGCTTTGCCCCCTTGATACAGTGGCAGCTGTCATTGCATGAAATGTTTAGTAGATCAGTGTGGTAGGGGTGGGTATTGAGGGTATTGACATATAAAGAAACAATGCTTAGGACAAATGTCATTTTAAATATATTTGCGCACAGATAGATAGATAGATAGATAGATAGATAGATAGATAGATAGATAGATAGATAGATAGATAGATAGATAGATAGATAGAT
>NW_017308267.1:0-6474 GCF_000935625.1 Nanorana parkeri | reverse complement strand
CGCACAGATAGATAGATAGATAGATAGATAGATAGATAGATAGATAGATAGATAGATAGATAGATAGATAGATAGATAGATAGATAGATTTTATTATTGTCAGAACTAAAAATAAATATTTTTTTTCCATTCCTTTAGTCAGGTATAAATGAAATGTTACTGTATTATTTATTACTTATTTTTAGCCAACAGGTGAAACTCTAGGCTACTTTTCACATGTTTTCGTCTCTGTTTTTCCTTACTTTTGATTACAGAGCGCAATAGTTCAAGCTAAAATTTACACACACTTAAGTAGAAGTGATCAGTCACTTATAGGATACCACTGTTCCAGGTTTCTGTTGGACAAAGTAAGCTTCAAGGCAGGCAACTGCTGCTGTTGCTGTCTTATAAGCTGCTTTGGGAGTTCTCTACCTCCGCATTCACACGAGAGTCATAAAACCTAAAGTTACAAAATCAGCTACATTTCATAATTTGGAATTGGGTGGGGAGAGTGAAAAATAAATGTCTTTCTTCCTCCCTGCTTTCGCTCCCCTGCCCTGCCCTAGGGGCCGGCTCCGGGACACCCTCCAAAAGGGGCTTATAAAATATTCTGTCTAGGGGACTAGAGGGGGTCTCTGGTTTTTGAAAACATCTAGGATCTGAGAGGTCTTAACATCGCAGAATAGTTCCCCTTTAATCCGATAATGGACATTATCGGATTAAAGCTTGCTTGCAGAGCCCTGCAGACTTCTACTTTGCTTATTGAACTTTGTCAGAACTCCTAAACAGGACTGTTAAGTTTCTCCTTTTATTTTACTGTTGTTTTATATATTTTGTCTCTTTTTATTAATATATTTTTCTGTATATTTTTCTGCACCGTTTCTTTTATAAAAGGACGATCTTAAAAATCGTTAAGCTTATCTCTACGCTCTGAATACGAACTTAAAGTATCCTTGCCTCTGAAGAGTGCTACTCCTAGTGAATCCTGCTATATTCCTGTCTGAGAGGACAGCGATATCATAGGCATTGTTTAAGTGTTTAAATTGTCGCAGCATTTGCTGAGCACGGTTTGTATGCCGCTACAAAAAAAAAACACATGGTGGCAGTGAATGTTTATGGGTAAAGGGTTAACTGCAGAGTTAACCAACCCTGGTGACGATCGCTCTCAGTCTGCTGCCTGAGATTGTGTCCTGCGAGCTGGGAAATCTCTGTGCAGGGTGAGGCTGAGAGTGGTATCGCCACGTCCTTGTGACGCCCACGCTCGGTTCAGACTTGTGTATAGTCACGTGGGATTGACGTACTGCGGGTCTGGGCGTCAATCCCACGTGACAAGTTATACATAAAAATATCTCAAAAAAGTTTTCATAATAGAAGTTAGTACAGATTATGTTAAACCACATCTGACATTATTACAGATATAAAATGTGTTTAGCCTTAATCATGGCATTAAGTATTGTTAATAGTATTCGGTGTGTTTAAGATTCCTATCTGAAAGTCCCCCAGTCCTCCGATATGTTCACCTACAGGCATCTCTGCTGTAGCTATCCAATCCCACATCTGTTATATCTCAAACAGGCCAAATCACTCTTTTCATTCCTCTTGGGACCAGCAGCGAACATTGCAATATCCTTGAGCCTGAGGATGAACATTACCTTACATTTTAGGTATTGTACCATCTTTACAATGGTGTATTCTGCTACAGAATGAATGAAATTTGCAGCTTCGTTGAAGAAAGTATAATAAGATACTTAATGACAACCAAAGCAGCTGCCAGGATATACAATGAGGGTTGATGCAAAACATTCATGATATAATTATCCTCTTGTAAATTAGGAGTTTTGAGCCTAAGCTGTGTTTGTATGCTGTGCTCTGGTTCCAAGTGCCATTGTTTGTGTTTCTGTACTCGGTAAACTGCAGGGGCAGATATAATGTTTCTGTCCCTTTCATGTATTACAAGTTCTCCAGTTTCTCTTTGGCTGTTTGCACAATACAGCTGGAGTACCACAGTGACCTGCATGTCTGACATGAATAATTTCATCCACGCTTCCCTCACCAAACCCTTTGTGAAGTAAGCAGGAGTAGTTTACCAGCTGACTGTGAGGATCTGATGCGCTACTAACACATCCCCCACAGTGTTCTTTAGACACAAGATGGTACACAAGCAATTCAGGCCTGCCTTCTTTATACTAGAACCAGAAGTCTCATCACTTTGGTTATCCTTATCCCGCTAACGGTATGTATTGTCTTTTTATACTTGTGACCTACTGTATTTTTCCGTGTATAAGACTATACTTTTTCTTTAAAATATTTACCTAAAAATGGAGGGGCGTCTTATACACGGGGGGCCGAGAGGAGAACCGCGGTTGTGAAACTGCCGATACCTCTGCAAACGTGCCTCACGAGTGAAACTTCCGATTGCAGAGACAAGCTTTCCTCCAATCATGAGCCTTATGTACCCCACGTCAGCTGATGCTGCGGAGAGCGTGTAGCCAATGCCCAGATGCAACAGAGAGCGGTAATGTCAGAGCATTCTGAGCCCATAAAAATGTCAGAAAACAAAATAAATACCGGTACTAGTAAGCGGCTGTCTTACTCTGCAAAATTAAAACTGGATGTAATCAATTATGCAAAAGAGCATGGAAAATATTGATTTCTGAATTTTGGGTAAGAAAAGTGGGGGGCGTCCTATACATGGGGGCGTCTTATAGACAGAAAAATACGGTATTTGTGCTGCTTTGTTTGCTTTTGTTTGTTCATTTACATACCTTTAATTTTTCATTTAGATACTTAATGATCAAGTGAAAGTCTAAGGTGGAATTTCCATAAGCTACATGTTGGCTAGTAGTGTTTAGATAAGCAGGATAGAAGGTGGTAGCATCAAAGCAAAAACATTTTCAATCAGTGCTTTTTTTGCCATCATCTGGCTAACTTTGGAAAATCAGCAGAACTGGAAGGAAAGTGGATGTATGGGCTGTTAAAAAGTTACAAGACTTTCAGTTGCTTTCTTTAATGTAGGACTGTACATTTTAATGGGAACTGTGCACACAACTAGAGTGGTCGGTTTGGTTTTAATCACCATAATTACAATTACATGAAATGGATAGTGAAAAATGGGGTAAATTGTGACTGCCATGTGTACAGGACAACATGAAGTGCATCCATAATTTGCAGGATTATTTAATAAAAACTTGCAAACCTCAGTAAGAATATATGTTTTTCATGATCGGGATTCAGTCATGACTTTGCAAGGCATTGCTGATTTTAAAATTAACTTAGTGGGGTTGGTTTACTAAAGATGAAGAATGTCTACTTAGCTCTTATTGCTTCAATCATCCATTTATAGGCAAGGGAAGTTGCTTCTTTTTTTAAAATGTCCCTTCACATGGCTGGGTATTCAACGTGAACATAGCTACAATAGGGTAAGTGAACATTCTCATCCTTCATCCCCAATGAATGCACTTCTATGAGAAGGAGACCTTTTAAACAGCTCAAGCGGCCTTTAAACTGAATAGCAAAGTAGACATTCTAACAGAAAGTTGGGATAGAAGTGGAAGTTTAGGATAGGCATTGTTTTGAAAACTTTTATTAAATAAGGTATCATTTAAGCCAATGAAATAAAAGTTTTTTCTTAATAGACTACAATAGTAGTAGCAGTTGTTAAAATGACAGTACTGATAGCACAGCTAGCTTTAGTCTCACAACTGCTTAAGCTTCTTAAGATTTTTTTTTTAAATGCACACAAAAAAACAGTTTCTTAGGACTTGGTACAGATTAGCAAAATGTGCCTAGTTTCATGAATTTAGTTGATAAATTTAGTGATAAATTTTTTTCGGTAAAGCCCCGTAGGTGCAATCTATAAAGGTAGCCAGTGTGGTTATACGTTTACACAAATGGGACCCAAAGGAAAGAAGTATCGCAAATTGAGCTCTGCATGACGCTTGGAAAACACACACACACACACTCTTTGGCCCCATTCACACTGAGCGACAAGCAATATTGCGCGACTTGCGATATTGAGCGACTTTTTCCTATTAGGCTGTATGCAATCAGGAGCAAAATCGCTCGATAAAAGGGTCATGTAGGAGCTACAATCGATATTGAGCGATATTGAGCGACGAGATGTGAACAGCTCCATTGAAATGGATTGCAGAAGCTACATAGAGCGATATCGCTTGGAAATATGAGCGATATCGCTGCAAAAATCGCTCGATAAATCGCTCAGTGTGAATGGGGCCTTATAAGCAGCAATGCAATCCCTACACCCCTATTGGTAATTTAGATTGTCTTGGCAGACTTAAAGTAGGCTTAGAAATTAAATAATAGTTGTCTGGTCTGGCCAATTTTATCTGGATTAAGTGACAGTGAAGTCTATGGCTACTTCAAGTAGACACTGTCAGTTGATTGTAATTTTTGAAATATAGGGTTGATCACAGATCACAACACTGTGTAAAGGTGAGTATCTTCCATGACATCCATTGAAGGAGACTCAGACTGAAGCCCAAATCTGTTTTAAAGGGGATATCACCTTCATATTTCAAAAACAAAAAAGTTACACCGCGCTATCTCCCCTTATCATTAAACTCTTTTCACCAAACCCTACAATTCTAAATAATCGATGTTCAAATCAAACAAACATTTTTGTATATCAAAGTGGTGAGCGGGAGACTCCCGGAGCGCCCGGGAGAGTTTGCTGTCTGGAGATTAGTGCCCCTGGTTAGCTCCGCCCAGCTGTCAGATGCAGGTTGTCGGCCGGCCAATGGCCAGCTTCGGCTTTCAGCGTGGCTCAGCCGAGCCGAGGCGTATGCCTTCGGTTCGACTGAGCCGCTCGGCTAAGTTCGGGAGCTGTACGGGCTATTGTGAATAGCCCGTACAGCAGCCCTTCGGTACTACTGAACCGAAGGGGTCCTGGGGCCGAAGCTAGCCGAAGGATCGGCCGAAGCTACGGCTTGATCCTTCGGCTGCTTTGTGAATAGACCCCAATGTGTATCAGCCGCATCAATGCATCCATGGACATCAGATGTCAGCGTTATTCCTCCCCTTGGAAAAAGGCTCCAATCACCTGTAGCATCGCTAGCAATACTTAGCAGTATCAGGGAAACAACTCCAAAAAAGATCCAAGGTAGAATATCCCAAAATGAAAAAATAAAAGGCACATAGCATAAAATCTTTAACACAAATAAATAGGATGCATAAAGATTTGGTAGCCCACATTTCATTCTATTTTTATCCTAAGGATATTCTGAAAGTACTAAACTCAACACAACTGGAACAGGAACGTTTTCTAGTTTCAAATGATGTTGAATCATTATATACATCAATTCCTCATTCGATTGGTCTTCAGACTATGGGATAATTTTACAGCTATATCAACCAAATGTGTGAGCCTAGTGTAGTGGATCTCCTTAAACTCATTTTAGAAACAAAATCCCAATTTGCGGTTAAGTCTTACAGAAAAAAGGGAGTCTAATGCGCCCCAGCTTATGCATGCCTCCATTTGGAGTGTTGGAGAGAAGTTATGATCAGGGGCATGCTTTACTTTGACCCTATGGACAAGGTATATTGATGATGTGCTGTTTGCGTAGATGGGGTAGCAAGCTGGATTTTGAAAGGGTTCTTGAATGAGAAATCATATAATATTTTTGATATTTAAATGAAAGAAATCAGATATGAATTTTTTGGAATTTAGGATAAAAAAAGTTCAATAAGTATGACCTTCCACCTTTGTAAGCCAACAGCAGGAAATATTTTTCCCCACACCACCAGCCCATAATCCCCCTTCGACTAGGGGGTCCTCATAGGTCAATTCCTAACAATAGATTGAAATTGTACAGACCAAATGTAAATTGGAATAGGGGCTTGTGACCTAAATGAAAGATTCAAGGAAAGGGGCTAAAGCCATGAAATAATAAATTAGTATGTTAATAGAACAGGGAGAACTACAAGAAAAAGTTTATTAGGTCCCAGGAAGGAGAAGAAAGGAGAAAACCATGTTTGAGTAATTACAAAATATGGTTTCCATTGAGAATAGTTACAAGCTCCACTAAAAAGCAAAGGCATAGGTGAGAATTTAAATTTGAGATAGTGTGCCCCTCCCCCTCAATTATCTCCAGAGGACCCCCAGTTTTGAGGAACCAATTAATGTATAATTAAAGTCTTACATTTTTGGGCATATATCTACTGCTAGCAAGCAGTAGATATATGCACCATGATTTAAAAAAAAAATCATAAATTAGGCAAATACCTAATTACTTACCTAATCCAGCGCAGCTCGCTTCTGGATGAAGCTCCTGAACGGCTGTGAAGAAGAAGTGTGCGGGCACATGCGCAGTGGAGCAAGCGGAGAGGAGAGAAAAATAAACTCAATGGACGCAGCCAAGCAGCGAGGAGAGTACATGCCGGACAGATACCATGGGACACAAGGGGGCTGATTTATGAAGCCCAACACGCACACGCGCTGGCTGCGTGCGCGTTTTAACCCGCAAAAATGCATTTACC
>NW_017308266.1:233283-241167 GCF_000935625.1 Nanorana parkeri | reverse complement strand
AATCGGACCCAGGTCTCCGGTGCTGCGAGGCCAGCGTTGTGTCCCGGTAGTCGGATCGGATTCAGAATATGAATGATAGATTGGAATAGAGGAATAATCGTGGCGTGCGTTCTAATGATGATTTTGTAGCGGGCGGTGTTCTCGCTGCGTCTCTGCACGCCATATCGGAAGCATTATTTGTACTTTCTAAGCCTTCATTTTGCTGGAATTCCATCTGAAAAGAATAAAAAGCCATTTATAAAGTCCTACGTGCCGGCACGATGGCGGCAACAATTTATTCCCGCTGATATTGTCCCTGATGGGCGGAGCCATAATTAATTGTCACTCTCCGATATCACTGGACGCACAGAAGGTGGATTTTCTCCAGTTTGATGGAAGAAGAAGGAAGATTTATTTCCAGCGGAAGGAAATGTAGAAACCTGGCCGGTGCTGAGAAGGATCGGATCCCGGGGGAATCGGGTAATTACGTGCGGATCAGAAAGGCATTATTTATTCTGGAATACGGAGCGTAAGGCCCCATTCACACTGAGCGATTCGCAAATCGCGCGTTTGTTGCGCGATATCGCGCAAATGGTTGCATTGAGCAAGCTAGAATCGCCGCAAAATCCGCTCCAAAAAGGGTCCTGCTGTAGCGACGCACGACCCGCGACAGCGACGGACAGAGCCCCATTGCCAAGCATTGGAGAGCGATATCGCGCGGTAAATAGCCGCGATATCGCGGGAATTACCGCGTGATAAATCGTTCAGTGTGAACGGGGCCTAAGAGAGACGTGGGAGGAGCTACATACAGGAAGATTGTTAATGGTACAGGTACTCCTAGAACGAGATCCTAATAGGTTGGACTTGATGGACTAATGTAACTATGTAACTCCATCCTCTCCCCGGCGTCATGGCCGAGATTGCGAGCTCTGCTGCCGACCCTTTTAAAGCTGAATCCTGGACTGTAGCTGTGTCCAGGAATTCCCCCGGATAAAGTCCAAATAGACGCAGCACTCCGCACACAACGTGACCTTTGACTGTTCGGGGGGAGCGCGAAAAGTGATTGCTGTGGATGGCGTTGTGCCAAAATCAGATGAGAAGATACAAAGTCACCAGAACCCCTAATACTGTAAATGTGTCACCGATCCCGAGACACTTCCTGTCACTAGACATGCGGACGGCAAACAAAATCTGTTGTCTGACGAAACAAATGAAAACGAAAAAAAATTCCATTCGTCTCTTCAAAGAAAATTAATTTTTCTGCTGATTCGGAGCCTCCGAATCCAAAACCGCACCCTGAAAATCCAAAAAGGGGCGGCGGCCCCATCGGCCGCCTTCTGCGCTTGTGCGCCGCCATCTTTGAGTGGATCTTGCTTAACACAGGTTTATACCGAGATATAGTCAAAGATGGCGGCGCACAAGCGCAGAATGTGCCAGCGGCCAATATGGCCGCCGATCATTCTGCTAACGAATTTATGTGCGCCCTAATATCATTTTAGTATATTCGGTTATATAATAGATTTGTTATTTGGGATTTGGACGAACTGCCGAAGCAACTGAATTCTGAATCCAAATGCACATGTCTACTTATCACTGGGGGAGGAGCTCTTCACAAGAAAGACATGAGATGCAATTCTTTGGAGTTGTGGTGACTTTGTATCTTCTTCTCATCAGGAATTCCCCCATTTTGGAGCCGGGGGGTTCCCGGTCACCAGATTACCGATAATTGGATCTGATGATCGGAATGATGCCGTATGGCAATCCCAGGGTGTGATCCTGAACCCCTGAGCGGGTACGCTGTGCCCTGTATGCACCCCAAAGCTTCATGTCAGGTCTGACTGGAGGGAATACTTTCCATGTCTTCATTGTCTGTCCTCTCAGATATCGGGGACATAACATGACGAATCTCATTGTGTTCCGTGTAACACGGACACCTCATCTGTCTGGTCACATGACTCCAGCAATTGTGGACCGTCCACATGTTGTCATTCTATTTAGGGTTTTTTTTAGAAAAGGAGAAGTGAGAGTAGTGAAATTCTGAACAGCCTCAGATTTGTCACAGCGGACACAAAGTCAGCGCCGCGGTGGAGCCATGGCTGCTCCGAAATCATTATATGAGGTTTACAGAGATATTTTAGGGAGTTTCTGTTCCGTTATTGTAACATTTACATGAAGGAAATTTGTCATCACTTCCTCATTTGTCGGTCATGAGTTGTATACAGATCTGTATGTTATATCCCTGGGGTGGCGGGGGTGGGGCTCTCTATATAGTAGACCAGCGGTTCTTCACCTGTGTAACCTCCAGACCCGCATTTATCCTCAGTCATTAAGTCACGACCCAAGTCGCACTGCAATGGAACGCACGGCATTACTGTACCATGTATTCCAGTGCGGGCGATTGAGCTGTGGGTGGGAGATGTGTTTGGGGGTGACATTAAAATGAATGGCAACACGACGCACCTCCCGCACCAGAACGCGTAGTAGGTGCGATGCGATAATGGCACAGGACTGTTCGATTGACGCTCTGTACTAGTGTGCACGGGCCCTCAAAAACACTGACAGACACACACAACCACAGACACAATCTCACACACTCACAGACATTCTCAGCCACACACATACTCACGCATACTTTTTTTTTCTTTAAGATCTACCCCCCAGTCCCCCTTCCTTACGAGACTTGGAGTGGATCCTCAGCCGGGGGTTCAGTGTGGGCTGCTGTGATGACATTACATCCATATGTGCATTGCTTACAGCTCCCTCACACACCCTGTAGAGGTGCCGGGAGCCAGAATGTGACGTCACTCCGGTCCAGGCACCTCTACAGGACACGCGAGGGAGATGTAGGCAATGCAGGTATGGATGGAGCTCCCTCACAGCCAAAGTTCCAACTCAAGCTGACACTCGGCACCGGGCAGCATAGTTTGAATGGCTGATTGGCGCGAGGACTGACAGAGCTGCACTAAGGGGAGGCTGAGGAGCCCCTCACCTAGAAAAGTGGAAGGCATGCGGCGACCCACTGAAAACGGGGTCACCACCCACTTTTTGGTCACGACCCACCAGTTGAGAACCAAGGTACTTGACGGTGCAAACAGCAACCCTACCTGACCAGATGTGGACACTCGACATGCTGCACATCCCACTTCATCAAAGTACACAGTGTGCTATAACCCTTTATTTCTGCCACATTAATGGCCCCCCGCCCACACCTGCATACTTTCCACTAATACTAATTCCGGGCTATCAAAATGATGACCAACAGGGCTATTCACTAAAGGGTGAAGAGTTTGGAGAAGTGAGCAATCTAGGTCAACATCGCTGAGCTGGACAGTGAGCTGAATTGGAGAAATTTTCCATATCGGCTATTTACACCAAGATTGTTCCCTTCTCCAAACTCTGCACCGCTTTGTGAATAACCTGCAAGAGTCGCTGTGTATATACCCAGAGGTAGAGAGATACAAAGTAACATTGTTTATAAACATTGATCAGAGGGAGATAGAGAGATACAAAGTAACATTGTTTATAAACATTGATCAGAGGGGGAGATAGAGAGATACAAAGTTTCTATTCGGTTGTATTTGTTCTATGTCATTGTGTGTCGGTGTGCAGTGCTTGTTGTGGGGTGTCAGTGTGTCAGTGTATGTCACGGTGCAGTGTATGTCACGGTGCAGTGTATGTCACGGGGTGTCAGTGTATATCTTTGGGTGTCAGTGAATTGTCATGGTCTGTCAGTGTGCAGTGTATGTCAGTGTATCTCACGGGGTGTCAGTGTATATCTTGTCCGGGGGCGGGGCGCGGAGAGTCAGGCGGTCCCGGTGCGGGAGGTGCTCAGTCTGGATCTGGCAGCGGAGGAGAACGGATCGGAAGATGGCGGCCTGCCCTGCCCTGTGCGCGTTCCTCACTGTCCTCATCGTACCTAGCCTTGCCCGGTATATCGAGGTGAGCCCGGCCTACGCTGTCCTTGTCATGTCCATCCCCGGGGATTTTATGTGGTACATACTTCTACCTGTACGGGCGGTGTCTACGCGGTATATCCCCTCCTGTAGTGACGTCTCCTTCTCTGTGAGGTATATACCGCCCTGTATACCTCCTCGGGGGATTTGTATGGTGTATATTGCTCTGGGGGTGTGTGACGTATATAGGTATTGTCGTGGTATCTGAGGTATATACCCACCTGTGTATATACTGTGTATGGGGCAGGTTATATTACTGTGATTGGTATATACGTCATATCCACCCCTCCCCCTGTATACTCCAGGTGATGCGACCTACCTGGGGGTGTCATAATTCCCTGTATACATTGTATATACCCACCTGGGGGTGCCATGGTGCCCTGTATACAATGTATAGACCCACCTGGGGGTGCCATGGTGCCCTGTATACATTGTATAGACCCACCTGGGTGTGTCGTGGTTCCTGTATACAATGTATATACCCACCTGGGTGTGTCGTGGTTCCTGTATACAATGTATATACCCACCTGGGGGTGCCGTGGTTCCTGTATACAGTGTATATACCCACCTGGGGGTGTCCTGGTGCACCGTATACAGTGTATATACCCACCTGGGGGTGTCCTGGTGCCCTGTATACATTGTATATACCCACCCGGGGGTGTCATGGTGTCCTGTGTATCTCTTTATAAGATCCGGATGAGATGATTTCAGGTGATATTGTGGTTTGTATACGGACGATATCACACCGGCCATCCCACATCTCTTCACCTGGGGAGGAACTACAACTCCCAGCATATGCTGCCACTCTAGACTCAACTGGAATATGGTGTCACCCCGGGTCAGATCCTTATGGTGCCCTGTATACAATGTATAGACCCACCTGGGGGTGCCATGGTGCCCTGTATACAATGTATAGACCCACCTGGGGGTGCCATGGTGCCCTGTATACAATGTATAGACCCACCTGGGGGTGCCATGGTGCCCTGTATACAATGTATAGACCCACCTGGGGGTGCCATGGTGCCCTGTATACAATGTATAGACCCACCTGGGGGTGCCATGGTGCCCTGTATACAATGTATAGACCCACCTGGGGGTGCCATGGTGCCCTGTATACAATGTATAGACCCACCTGGGGGTGCCATGGTGCCCTGTATACAATGTATAGACCCACCTGGGGGTGCCATGGTGCCCTGTATACAATGTATAGACCCACCTGGGGGTGCCATGGTGCCCTGTATACAATGTATAGACCCACCTGGGGGTGCCATGGTGCCCTGTATACAATGTATAGACCCACCTGGGGGTGCCATGGTGCCCTGTATACAATGTATAGACCCACCTGGGGGTGCCATGGTGCCCTGTATACAATGTATAGACCCACCTGGGGGTGCCATGGTGCCCTGTATACAATGTATAGACCCACCTGGGGGTGCCATGGTGCCCTGTATACAATGTATAGACCCACCTGGGGGTGCCATGGTGCCCTGTATACAATGTATAGACCCACCTGGGGGTGCCATGGTGCCCTGTATACAATGTATAGACCCACCTGGGGGTGCCATGGTGCCCTGTATACAATGTATAGACCCACCTGGGGGTGCCATGGTGCCCTGTATACAATGTATAGACCCACCTGGGGGTGCCATGGTGCCCTGTATACAATGTATAGACCCACCTGGGGGTGCCATGGTGCCCTGTATACAATGTATAGACCCACCTGGGGGTGCCATGGTGCCCTGTATACAATGTATAGACCCACCTGGGGGTGCCATGGTGCCCTGTATACAATGTATAGACCCACCTGGGGGTGCCATGGTGCCCTGTATACAATGTATAGACCCACCTGGGGGTGCCATGGTGCCCTGTATACAATGTATAGACCCACCTGGGGGTGCCATGGTGCCCTGTATACAATGTATAGACCCACCTGGGGGTGCCATGGTGCCCTGTATACAATGTATAGACCCACCTGGGGGTGCCATGGTGCCCTGTATACAATGTATAGACCCACCTGGGGGTGCCATGGTGCCCTGTATACAATGTATAGACCCACCTGGGGGTGCCATGGTGCCCTGTATACAATGTATAGACCCACCTGGGGGTGCCATGGTGCCCTGTATACAATGTATAGACCCACCTGGGGGTGCCATGGTGCCCTGTATACAATGTATAGACCCACCTGGGGGTGCCATGGTGCCCTGTATACAATGTATAGACCCACCTGGGGGTGCCATGGTGCCCTGTATACAATGTATAGACCCACCTGGGGGTGCCATGGTGCCCTGTATACAATGTATAGACCCACCTGGGGGTGCCATGGTGCCCTGTATACAATGTATAGACCCACCTGGGGGTGCCATGGTGCCCTGTATACAATGTATAGACCCACCTGGGGGTGCCATGGTGCCCTGTATACAATGTATAGACCCACCTGGGGGTGCCATGGTGCCCTGTATACAATGTATAGACCCACCTGGGGGTGCCATGGTGCCCTGTATACAATGTATAGACCCACCTGGGGGTGCCATGGTGCCCTGTATACAATGTATAGACCCACCTGGGGGTGCCATGGTGCCCTGTATACAATGTATAGACCCACCTGGGGGTGCCATGGTGCCCTGTATACAATGTATAGACCCACCTGGGGGTGCCATGGTGCCCTGTATACATTGTATAGACCCACCTGGGTGTGTCGTGGTTCCTGTATACAATGTATATACCCACCTGGGTGTGTCGTGGTTCCTGTATACAATGTATATACCCACCTGGGGGTGCCGTGGTTCCTGTATACAGTGTATATACCCACCTGGGGGTGTCCTGGTGCACCGTATACAGTGTATATACCCACCTGGGGGTGTCCTGGTGCCCTGTATACATTGTATATACCCACCCGGGGGTGTCATGGTGTCCTGTGTATCTCTTTATAAGATCCGGATGAGATGATTTCAGGTGATATTGTGGTTTGTATACGGACGATATCACACCGGCCATCCCACATCTCTTCACCTGGGGAGGAACTACAACTCCCAGCATATGCTGCCACTCTAGACTCAACTGGAATATGGTGTCACCCCGGGTCAGATCCTCCTTGCATTTCCTGGACACCCCATCAGGGGTCACAGATTCATATTGGGGGTTTCCTGATGACGGGCTGTAGTAATATTCCCCAGCGTGCTGGAAAGTCTCTGCTATGGATGCTGAGAGCGCACTCGGATATTGTACTGTGTGAGACCCTGTGTGTGTGTGTGATCCGTGTCCAATCTGAGGATGATGAGGAGATGTTAGAATATAAATCTGCTAAATACTTTGAGGGGAATTTATTAAATCTGGAGCAGCTGTGCACGGCAACCAATCAGCTTCCACCTTTCATTTTCAATGCTTAACTGAACAGACTGAAGAGAGGGGCTGATTGGGCAACTGCTCCAAATTTCATCTGCTTCAGTTTTGATGAATTCCCCCCCCCCCGTCGGGGGGTGATGGAAATATACGGCTTTTTTTTCCCCCCCCCCCCTTGTGTGTAATATGACATGTCTCGTATTATGTATGTATGACGCCTGCCTCCGGTATGATCGCATGGTTCATTGTATTTGCAGTGTACTATGGGGTGCCATACGGTGTGCCCGGCGGTCCCTGGGGTGGTAATTATTATAGGGTGTGTCCAATGGTTTCTTGGGGTGTCTGGTGGTCCTCGGATTATACGGGATGGTACGAGTCCGTGCTTGGCTCCCCCCATATGATCTCTGTATGTCTCCGTTACATATAATGTATCTGGCGGGCTTATTGCGTAGCGCCGCGCAGCCGGTAATTTTCTCTGCAGCCAGTCCAGTCCGGGGGAGCCCGGGGACGGTTTTGGGGACGGTTGGCAGCACCGCGGCACTTGTATGAGATCTTCGGGACGGATATACAATGTATCCATTTTATTCTCGGTGTTCATCGGCTTCACCTTCCC
>NW_017308266.1:231239-233273 GCF_000935625.1 Nanorana parkeri | reverse complement strand
GCTCAGCGGTATAATGGAGATTAAGGTGTGCGAGAAGCCGAGCCAATCTGCTCCATCTCCATTCAGCTCCCGGCGGATTACCGCGCCGCGTTAACCTGCGAGCTGCCGGCTGTAGGTTGGATTGCGTCGGTAGTAAACAAATTCTCACCACCGGCTGCATTTCACATGGCGCCCTTTCACCGCCTGCACGGCCTGAGCCTCGTGTGATGGGGCTGGCGCACACCGGAGCACCGCCAGCAAATGACACAATCGCATTTCTCCTCCACCTGCGGATGGCGCTGAGGCCTGAACGCCGATCGTGGTGCCAAAACCCCGGAGGGCCTGGAAGCCGTATTACTGCGAGGAAGATAGTCGCTGGAATACTCTGAGCGAGGAAAATAGTCGCTGGAATACTCCTGCGGAGCGAGGAAGATCCGAGCTGGAATACTTTGTCCCGCGGAGCGAGGAGGATCCGAACAGTGATACACTTTGCGGAGCGAGGAAGATCCGAGCAGGAATACTCTGCGGAGCGAGGAGGATCCGAGCAGGAATACTCTGCGGAGCGAGGAGGATCCGAGCAGGAATACTCTGCGGAGCGAGGAAGATCCGAGCAGGAATACTATGCACCAGACACAGGTCATCGCTGGTCGCCGGCGGACATGTCGGATGTTTTTGTTTCTCTACAGAATGAAAAATGTTCAATTATTGATCTCGTGTCGGAGCGATTTGCCAATTCATCAGTGGCAGTAGAGCTTCCATTCTGTTTCTCCTTCCGGAGGAGTGACTTCGCCTTCCTACCAGCGCCGGCTCGCTCTGATCGGCGTGTGTGTTGTACATTAAAGGTTAAGTCCACCCAAACGTGATGTCCTTACCCACATTCCTCCTCCTGCAACAAGCTCAATCTACAATTTGTCCCCCCCCCCGGGTTTTTTTCCTATTTGTAGTACTATAACGGTCCTTGTTCCAGTTGTCTGGTTACTGGGCCGGAGGACTCTACACTTTCCTGAGGCTCCACACCACAGATCAACAGTCCAGACACCATCATATCCCAGTGCCGGGTCAGAGAGAAAATAGAGGAAGCCAACGCGTTTCACAGTCCAAAAACTTCCCCCTCATCGGAGCTTATAATGGGAAACAATATATATGAACTCCGGGGGCGGGGGAGCATGCCTGCGCCTTACATTCTACTGGTAGAAAAGCCGCTCATCGCCTCGCCCTCCAATCATTCCATATACAACCCTGAAGAAGTATTTGGACCGTGAAACGCGTTGGCTTCCTCCTCCGGCGCCTTGCCCTGGGGTTTGGTGCTCCAGACTCTGAAATGGACATTTATGCCGTGAAGTTCCATGTGGACAATTTTTGGTAGAGTGCGAATTAAGCCGATTTCCTGGCAAATATCTGAATCTTATGGGAGCTTTTTGCTGTCCCGAGGATTTGTAATCCCGCCCACCCAGTCCTGAGATTTACCCAGCTCTGCCACGCGCCACAGCCAGGTGGTGGTGCAGTTGAGGAATACAATGGTGTCCTCTCTCCCCTCCCCCAGCCAGGATATTCAGCTGTTGGCAGAATATGCAAATAGTAGAGCCCGCTGCATTGTGGGAAGTCCGATTTTATAATGTACGGACGATGACGGAGAGCGGGCGGCTTCTGGTGTCCTCGGCGACTCGGTGGGTAAGAGGCGGAGTTCTGGGTTTTCACCGATCGGCGTCTTTTCCGCCACCGCCGTCCCTTCCGATTCCTCGCACACACCAGCTCTTCCGTCCCTCCTATATATTGGAGCGGTGTGATGTCACGGATCATGTGACCCCGGCTGTGATGTGCATTATAGACGTGTTGTCCATCGGGGACCGCCGTTTGGGGGGGCGGAGTCTACTTTGGCGTACATCGAGTGGTGTGGAGAACGCGGCGCGCACAGAAAGATTTTCATCTCCTGGAATTTCCTAAACAAGGAAACGGGATCCATTGTGACTCGGACACAAAGCGGAAACGGTCTTAACCCTTCGCTGGCGCAGTCCTTTTTTGGGTTTCGGGATTGTGTTGGCCCTGCCAAGGTCC
>NW_017308266.1:228838-231218 GCF_000935625.1 Nanorana parkeri | reverse complement strand
CCTTTAAACATAACAAGAATTATGATTGCTCCAATCCAAAGGAAAGGACTGGCTGTGCGGCGTGATCTTCCATGCTGCTCTCCTTGTCTGGCTCCTGACACAACACTCTGTCCCCAGGGCCGCCAATCCCATTATCCTCCTGAGAGGGGTCACTTCCTGTGCAGCTCTTTGTCCCTGTGTGACCAGCTCTGATAACCATTTGATCTTCAGCCGGTCACCTCATTGCCCCCCCCCCCTGGTAGGAGGCGTTGGGGTCCCTGCCGCCCGTTCACCCTCCACAGATTGTTCACTTCTCGTCTCGTTGTACAAATGTTCATTCGTCATCCGCCAGGGAGTTGGCGGACCATAGTGTGTGTGTGAGACCAGCACCGGTTGAAGCTTCCTCTGCCCGGCGCATGACGATGGCTCTGTAGGATCCTCTCGGTGATCTTCATCCGATGGTGGTGGGCGGTGTATCTGGCCAGCCGTGTGAATTCGTCTCATTGATGAGGTCTCCGATCCACTTCATACGTGTTCCTGACGTGTCACGTTATTCGGAAAATCTCCAATCAGTGACTCTGCCTAGGCTGAGATGTGATCAGTCAGCTGCAGGCAGGAGGAAGCATTTCCTGAGTCTCCCCTCTCCCAGTAATAAGTCTGCTGCAGGCAGGAGGAAGCTTTTCCTCAGTCCCCCCTCCCCCCAGTTATTAGTCTGCGGAGGGCAGGAGGAATCATTTCCTCAGTCTCCCCTCCCCCAGTAACAGTGTATCCAGTCACAAGGCGAGAGGCTGCGGCGTGCTGCACTGTACATGAGATCTCTGATGACAGGTCCTCTTTAAGGACTATGTTCACCTTTTGGTTGCAGTTCTAATGGAAGTTTCCAGAGTCGGCTCCCCGGGACAGGTCTGAAGAGTGAAGCCAGAGAGTCAGATCAGTGCCGCCATACCGCCCTCCCGCCGCCTCCTCCTCCGGATATGTAGGGATCGCATATAGGGAGAGGTCCGTCTCTCCGCAAATCTCTTCTGGAAAACGTATCTCCGGAAGGAGCTCCGAGCGCTGCGACCCGCCAACCGTTCTACATTCATCCTTCCGCCTTCCATCCATGTATTCCCTTTCCTCCTCCCCGGGATCCGTGTGCTTGTTGGCTTCTCTCCTCCTCCCCGGGATCCGTGTGCTTGGCGGCTTTCCTCCTCCTCCCCGGGATCCGTGTGCTTGGCGGTTTTGCCTCCTCCGTATGATCCGTGTGAATGTCGGTTCATCACGGGAAGGCGTGTTGGGTGTTTGGGAAGTCGGTGAATTCTCTCACCTGGAGACGGCGGGTTCTCATGCAGAGGAGTCGCCGTGGTGATTGGGTGTAATTGGCGGCGCGCACACCTGCGTCCTCACTAATGAGCAAATGAAACCTCCGGCGGCCGGTGTGCGCGCTCCTACGCGGCCGGCGTATCATCACCTGACGGATCGTCTACTTCCTGTGTGTGCCCCGACATCTCTCCCAAGCACCCGGTGCCTGAAACGGGTCAGGGTGACCGCATTGTGCATTACCATAGACTGAATCTCATTGCCGGATGGCTCACCTGTGCAGTTTTCGCGTGAAGTTCATCTTAACATGATACATGGCATCCCTCCGCAGCATTCCCATTGTCGGGGGTGGGGGCTATTGTTATTGTAATCACCCCCCATCCCCCCACCCCTGTACAGCCCCAGGTCAATCCTCCATTGAGGACGTGTTAGCGGCCGGCCGCAGTCATTGTATCTGGTTGTATAGAAGTGGAGAGGTCAGAGGTCTCCGGAGACGCCGGCCGCAGTGCAGGAATTCCGTATTGAAGGCCGGAGTTCAGCGGATACTACAGAGCTCATCAGACTCCTCGCAGCCGGACACGCGTGTGCTCTGCCCCGCCGGAGCACCAAACGCTCCATCGCAGTCACATGGCTGCGCAATAGGAAGAGTCACCGGAAGAGAGAAGACGCGGCGGGGATGGAGTGTCATGTGACCGTGGCTTTCGAGTAATAGGAAGCAATTGGATGTAGGATTTCTATTGATCAGTTGAAGGGGGAGGGTCTGTAATTGATCATCGGTAATTGATGGATCAATATGTATACATAGTTGTGTTTTACGTGTAACAAGCCGTGCGACAACCTCAACAGCGCACCGCCACTGACGTGGGGGGAGATATCCGGTTGCTACGGGTTACCACATGCCGACCACCATTGATCTTCACGCTATTATTAAACAGATCTGCTAGACTCCGCCCCCTCCCCCGAGCGATGTTCCGTCTTACTGTGCAGCATTGTCAGCGCTCCTGTAATCCCCCAGCAGATGACCTAAATTCCAGGCCGGTCTGCCCAGAGCACGCCGCGGTGTTCCCGCACATGACTCCCGTCTAGTACTGTTCGTCAGACC
>NW_017308266.1:227134-228724 GCF_000935625.1 Nanorana parkeri | reverse complement strand
ACCCCAGCCATAGATCCCCCCCCAACCATGAGGGACTACTAATCCCAGCCATAGATCCCCCAACCGTGAGGGACTACTAATCCCAGACATAGATCCTCCAACCGTGAGGGACTACTAATCCCAGCCATAGATCCCCCCCAACCATGAGGGACTACTAATCCCAGCCATAGATCCCCCAACCGTGAGGGACTACTAATCCCAGACATAGATCCTCCAACCGTGAGGGACTACTGATCCCAGCCTTGGAGGGACTACTGATCCCAGCCATGGATCTCCCCCCTTCCCTGCCCTTGAGGGAATTTTGGGGTGACATTGGGATTTATTTGTGTCCTGGAGAGATGGAGGGGGAGCATGTGTCAGGGTAATGGAGCGTTGTCACCCTTTAAGAGGAAGTCATCTCAGCTGTGGCGTGACCTCTGACAGTCCCACATTGCAGGTGCCCCCTCTCGGTCAGGTTGTAGGAAGTCCCGGGGGAGCGGTTCTGCGGCGTGCTGGGTCTTCACACCAGACGTTCGGTGTATTTGCGTCGCTCGATTTGCTGGTTGCCATGGTTTCCGGCTCCTTTTCTGGGCCGCGTTTTTCCCCCTGGACGGAACAAATCATTTTGCAGCGTTCACCAGAAGTGCACATTGTCCAGGTGAGGCCCCCGCTGCAGAGGAACTACAACTACAAGCATGGCAAGGCCGAGAGCTGCAGATGGTGATGGTCCGTCACACGTCCTCATTTGTGTATTATAACTGCTGCAGTTTGGCAGTTGATGGGCCCTATCCCATCCCCTTGTGCCCGCCGTCTCCCATCCCCATCCTCCTGACTCCTATAACAGATCGCCATGGTAACAGTGGCTGCTCCCGAAACGCGGCGCTCCGGTTTGTTGTCTGTTTCATCATCAATGAGACATACAATTTCGGCGCGCTGACATTTGCAGTCCGACCTCCTTTCATCATGGGTGCCTTCCCCGCGCAGATCCCGGGTGAGTGGCCGCCATGGAGGGGGCGGGGCGTTCTCAGAGGGGAACGCAATGGGACGGAGATTCGGTGACAGAGCAAGGTCGGCGCCGGTGGTTTCTGGACATTTCGTTTCTCGGCTGGAAGTCGCCTTGTGATAAAAATGGGTGTCTGGGATACCACCTTAAAGAGGAATGTGATAAAAATGGGGGTCTGGGGTACCACCTTTAAAGGGCAATGTTCAAGAGGCTTTACCCCCCACCCCCCACCCCTCCTACATCATTAATCTTCTCCCTCCCTGTGACATCACCATGCTTTTGAAATTCTGCTGGGAAGTCAGTTTCTGGTGATATAGACACGCCACCAGAACTACATCTCACAAGAGCCCTTTTCCTATAAAGTGTGTGGGCGCCCAACCCCGCCACCCACCCACCGGGATATGCAAAGGAGCAGCATTGCTTTGCTGGAGGTTAAATCATTGTGAGATGTGGAGGGGGGTGGAGCTCTGCTGGCATGGAGGGGTAGGTGGAGTTCTGTGCGTTAATAATGAGGCTTGGAAGAAAAAATATAAATTTTAAAGTCCCTATATCCCAATCCTGCGTCTTCCATTCCTCTTTATATGCGTATTTTTCCTCTGTTCTGCTTC
>NW_017308266.1:226650-226913 GCF_000935625.1 Nanorana parkeri | reverse complement strand
GTGCGGGAAGATGCCGGATTAGCTTGTGTTATCTGCAGCCTCGGAGCTGTCCACCCCCCCTTTCCCATAGCTGTTCGGAGCCAGAGAAGTCCGGTGGTTCTGGATGAGGTGACTGGAAATAAAAGAATTTGCATGGCTCCGCCCACTGTCAATGTATCGGTCCCGACAAGCAATGGAATTGTATCATCCGCAGAGTTACATTGTTGTTGGTTGCCACGGAGACAGGAAGTCCGTCTGCAGTGAAAGTTCTTCCTCCTATTATT
>NW_017308266.1:225000-226499 GCF_000935625.1 Nanorana parkeri | reverse complement strand
GAACCCGGCATTTGTTAAAGACAAACCACAAAACTAATTTCAATGTATTCCTCCAAACGGTGTCACCAACCCAAATAGTGACTCGTAAATGTTTAGCCGTGACACCACTGTGCAGAGAGCAGAGCTGTGGGAGGGGCCCAGGGGGCGGAGACAAGACCAGTCATCCTGGATGCTGCAGCTAATCTGACTTGCTGCAGCTTCTAATGCACATTGTGAGGAGCTCCCAGTGTGCAGTGACATCAGAGGAAGAGCAGACGGTACAGGCCGGAGGCCGGGTAGAATACTTGAGGGAAGGACGGAGGTCAGATAGAAGACTGAAGGGGAGGACGGAGGTCAGATAGAAGACTAAAGGGGAGGACGGAGGTCAGACAGGAGACTGAAGGGGAGGACGGAGGTCAGATATGATGTCATTGTCGGCAGTAGTCTGGACGCTCGCCATCTTCGTATGAAGCAATCATTATAAAAGGCGATCAGAGTGATCAATAGTCTTTCCTCGGTGGACTCCCCTCCCCCCCTCCTCCGGTCTACGGGGAGCCGAGCTGCGTTATTGGCTGTGGTGCCGGCCGATCAATCTCCGGCAGAAATGAGGTCATAATACACTTGTGTAATCAGGCCGCAGCGTAATAAAGATGGGGGACTGAGGGGGAGTTGGGGTGACGGCGCGATGATCACATGACCTCCCTCGTTCCGGCCTCCTCTGCGCCTCGCACAGCAATTAAAATAAAAGGTTTAATGAGGCGACAGGTCACATCGCCGGGTTCCGGTCCACCGACTCGCTGCCGAGAACGCCGTGCTGAATACACCACTTTCAGAGGGGGAGGGGGGGTCTGTATAAATAGAGCGCAGGACTCCGCCCCCAACCTCTGGCGGGGGATGTGCTGGCGGCATTGCCTTAAAGAGCACCTCCGGGCCAGCACAGAGATCTGTATACAGGTATATATGAACCCTTTATGTGATTGGGAGGCTCAGAACGTGTGTCCCCCCCCCATATTGATGGCCCTTCCCTGACCCTGGGGGCCCCCCCCGTGATGTCATAACACCACCTTATAGACATTGTTTCCCGTTACCTCCACCCTGGACATGGTGATAATAAACCTTCCATATGTACAAAGCTGCAGATCCTCGTATGTAGCTCTGGCCGGGGTTCAGATCCTCGTATGTAGCTCTGGCCGGGGTTCAGATGCTCGTATGTAGCTCTGGCCGGGGTTCACATCCTCGTATGTAGCTCTGGCCGGGGTTCAGATCCTCGTATGTAGCTCTGGCCGGGGGTTCACATCCTCGTGTGTAGCTCTGGCCGGGGTTCACATCCTCGTGTGTAGCTCTGGCCGGGGTTCACATGCTCGTATGTAGCTCTGGCCGGGGTTCAGATCCTCGTGTGTAGCTCTGGCCGGGGTTCACGTCCTCGTGTGTAGCTCTGGCCGGGGTTCAGATCCTCGTATGTAGCTCTGGCCGGGGTTCAGATCCTCGTATGTAGCTCTGGCCGGGGTTCAGATCCTCGT
>NW_017308266.1:223199-224912 GCF_000935625.1 Nanorana parkeri | reverse complement strand
CCTCCCCTTCACACGATATGGAGCAAATCTAGCGGTAAATCTCTCCTCTCGGCGTCGCCGAGCTCTCCGTAGCTGAAAGTCATTGGGCTGCCCTTGCTGGAGATGATCATTGTGTGCCCTGAATGCATTATGAGCTGCGCGGCTGTGCTGCGACTCCTCCACCTCCCGGGTGCCGTCACTGCTGCTTGTGTGCGGGCCTCATCCATGCACGGGGTCAGCGGGTCGGCCCGGCTCATCCTCATTACTTCATCACATTCATCATACCGGGCAAAGCCGACATTACATAGAATACACTTCCCTAATCTAGTCTGAGGACTACCGAGGGGAGCTGTGCCAGCACTGGGGCCAAAACCTCCCCGAACCGGTGACTGCGTAATCCTAGATCACCATTACATTGTATTATGGAGGTATTCCACTCTATAAGAACCCGATTCCTGCACCTTCACCCCTCAGATCCCCCAATTCCTGCACCTCCACCCCTCAGATCACCCCAATTCCTGCACCTCTCAGGTCCCCCCAATTGCTGCAACTTCACCCCTTGTGGAAAGAAGGATGTAGGCTCCTCAGTTGTCCTGATGGCGCTGGTTAGATTAAGGAAGAGAAGTGGTGGGGTGCAGAGCTGAGGTGGAAGAGTACATGCATGTTGGCAATGAGATGTATGAAGGGACCGGATCACAGGGACATCTGATATTTAGAAGTTTTGGCTGAATGCTTGCAGAAGCATCGGAGAAGACCGGTAGATGGATGAGGACCGGTAGTTTGGGTAAAAAGTGGCCCCCCATCCATTACCTGAGGACAATGGTGGAGCCGGGATTCGCCGAGTGCCCACTTATCAATGTGTTCTATGAAGCTTGAGGGAGGGGAGGATGTTGGATATGGTTTTAATGTGCAGGTCACATGAGGGGTTACTAAGTGAATCTGACGTTTAAATCCCAACTTCAGCTTGTTTGCACCAACCAAATCTTTACAAGGCTTTAAATCGGGCAGATAAAGATTTGGCAGGGGTTGGTTGGGTTATTGGCAACAAGGGTCTAACCCATGGGGGGGGGGGCTTGTTGGGTTATTGGCAACAAGGTTCTAACCCGTAGGGAGGGGGGAGCTGGTTGGTTTATTGGCAACAAGGTTCTGAGCCATGGAGGGAAAGGGGGGGGGGCCTGGTTGGGTTATTGGCAACAAGCTTCTGACCCATAGGTAGGTGGGGAGCTGGTATCTCTTTATTGAGTGTAGCTGGGAACACAATCTCTGGAGTCCTACAATAAAATATGACGCTTGCAGAGGGATCGGCTGGGCCTCAGCTGTGGGAGGGACTTGCTGTAAATGTGTGTCGTATCTCTATATTGTATTTCCGTACGACGCAGCCTTGGAATGGGATAGGGAGCGCTCTCCTCACCCCACGGGGGAATTTTTTTTTCCTTGTTTAGCATCCGGCGCAGCGGAATCCTGGCTGAGGAAATTCGAACGCTCACTTTCCTAATGAAATTTTCCAGCAGGCCATGAAATGGATCTGCGTGGCGTTTTATGCCAACCTTAGCAAATCAATTAGAGGCTGCGCCAAGCTGCGGCGCGGCCCCTCCCTCTGCGTGTCCTACACCTGTCAACTCTTTATTACTTCTCATTACCGGGTGAGAGCCACTTAGCAATGCAGAATGCGGGGGCAATAAACTGAAACATCTACTGATAAATGGTGTCTCTGCCGGAGGTAACTACACCCCC
>NW_017308266.1:219636-222552 GCF_000935625.1 Nanorana parkeri | reverse complement strand
CTCCAAAGGTAATATGGAAGTGGCCCAGAGGGGAAGAGTTCAAGCCCTACGTGCCCCCCGTGTACATGGAGCCTCGCCCGGGCCCTTCAGGAATAGCTTTTTCTGACACGTTGGGAACATTTTAATGGGTTTTGTTTTAATTTGTTACATTTTGTGTTTTACGGGCCTGAAGAAAATCAACATAATCTCTTCCTAAGCTCTGGTAATTATGGGATTCTGACGAACATTAAACTGCAATTTTCAGCTGGATTCTATCTTATCCAGCTTCATTTTAACTGCCGCTGTGCTGCGCCTGCCTTGGCGGAAGGGGGGCAGTGAAGGCAGCCCGTGATTGGACACTTCGTTTTCACCTTCGGAATATTGGCGCAGTTCCTTGTGTGGGAGGTTTCGGCATGAGATATTTGAGCACGGTGATGATTCTTATTGACGTGTTGTCACTTACTGTCCCTTCGTGACCCTGGTCATAGATGAAAGATAAGTCATTGGCACATTGGCGTAGTGGTTAGAACTTGTGCGGTGCAGCACTGGGGGTCCCCGGTTCAAATCCCGGCCAGGACACTAGCTGCAAGGAGCTTGCATGTCCTCCCTGTGCTTGGGTGGGTTTCCTCCGGGTACTCCGGTTTCCTCCCACACCCCAAAGACACGCTGGGAGGTGACTTGGCTCCTCTCTAAGTTGGCCCTCCTATGTATGTATGTGAGATAGGGACCTTAGAGTGTAAGCTCCTTGAGGGTAGGGACTGATGTGCAACTATGTAAAGTGCTGCGTAAATTGTCGGCGCTCCATAAATACCTGTAATACATAAATTGGTGGTCCGGGTGAGGCGTTCAGTGTCGCCGATATAGAAAGCTGTACGGCACAATGTGTGGTACATATACCCGCATAGATGAGGTAGCTGGATACCCGTCCCGGGTCGAGCAACCTAAATCGGCACATGTGGGGAGTATGACCCTCTCCCGGAGAATATCGCCAGTCACTCCATGATTGTTGGGGGTTTTTTTTTCCCCTATAAATTAAGTACCGGTAAAACACGTAACAAAAAAGTAAATAAAAAAGGAGAGCATATCAAAGCTGGACCCATATGTTAGCGGAGGGGTACAGATATGGGGGTCTCTGGCACAACTTCGGTAATGTGAGGAAGGTGGAAGTCACTGGGGTCAGTATTCTGGGTTCGGGTCGTGATACATCCTTGGAGAGGTTAATTTCAGGATCTCGGGAGGTAGAGGGGAACTAAAACCAGGAGGTTCTAAATCTGTCCGAAGTGTTCTTAAGGGAGCTTGTGAGATCTTCCATGATGTAGATGTCATGTGTACACGGTCTAACCATTGATGCAATGTAGGGGGTTCAGGGCTCTTCCAGAGGGCCCGGGCAGCATTGATTAGGTGGCGCACAATTGAGCGTTTTGTTAAGCGGGATGGCATGGTGGTGCAGTAGGAAGAAGGCCGGTTCTCGCGGCATCGTGAAGTCAGTACACTTCTGGGTGGTGGCATGGACTTGGTCCCAGAAGGCTTGCAATGCGGGGCATGACCAGAATACATGATGTATATCCGCCGTGGGAGCCTTACAGCGCCAGCCGGTGTCCGGGGAAACATAGAGTGGAGAGTTTGGGGTGTCCTGTACCACCTGGTAACCAGTTTGTATCCGGACTCCTGGTATTTATTGCTGACGGAGGATTGATAGGATAGCAAGAATAGTTTCTGGCGTTCTCCCGGGCTGAACCGAATCCCGAGATCCTCCTCCCATCTCGCGAGGAACCATGGTGTGGCGGCAGAGGTATTGGTTAGAAGATGTCTGTAGCAGAAGGGTAAGACATTGTCTTGTTGGGGTTTTGGAAGCATTTGCATCATCCGTTTATAAATACCAATCTGTGTAGCTGGGACCGTACATTGCACCACATTGGCTGGAGAATCCAGATGAGGAAACAGTCCCGGGACCCCTCTCCTAACATCTGCAGTGAGGAGCGTACAGGAATCGGACGTGTCCTCCAGTTTGGCCGTTGAACATTGTCTGGCTTCTCTGAAGCATGAACCCGGATCTTCAGCCCTGGTGACGTAACGCAGCTTGACGTTTCTAGAGGTCCCCGGCTACCTGAGCGCTCAGCAGCAGCTTTGCATTGCCGCAGTACGCGGCGACCTCTATTATGAAACGTTCCCTCAGAATTGTGCCGGCGCTGATGAATTTTCATTGTTGGTTTAGTTTGATGGACCTTCAGATGTACCGTCTGGAAATTATACAGACAAATGTATACGGCATCAAAATGCATAATGTTCGGAGGCTTCCCTGGTGCTCGTGTGCCGAGAATTGGAGATGAGTCTTCAGAAGTCCGATCTCCGCGTTTCCCTGAAGCTGGACTTGGCCTGATGGTGTACGAACGGCCCGTATGAACGCGCGGAGATCTTCTCACCTAACCTGACTTTCCGCCATTACTTTTTATCTGCTATCGGTGGAAAGATCCTTATAGGAGAACTATGGTATTAAGTCTTTTCCCCGTAGTTCTCCTAAGTGTAACGGGAGGACACAAACTAGCGTCCTCCCGTCACCCTAAGCTCAGCATATAGGGAGCTACAGCTCGCGGTATACTGAGACGCCGCAGCTGAAGCACATCCCAACAATTATGTCTGGATCCGCCCAGCTGCGTGACTGACAGCTGGCTCCTCCTATCTAGAGGCAGAGCCAGCTGTACCCGCCCCCTCCCCCGTCTGTTCCGTCATTCAGCGCTGGAGGATCGGAGCGGGGAGAGGGGAATCCAGCCCCTCCCCTGTCACGGCAGAGAGCCGTGACAGGATAGAGAGGCGAGCGAGCGCCGGTATGTGTTCTCTCACTTCCCGATCTACTGAGCCGACCTGTGACAGTCTCATTGTCACAGGTCGGCTAGAACTATGAGGCTGAGTGACAAGCCCCCCCCCGAACTATGAGGC
>NW_017308266.1:218397-218700 GCF_000935625.1 Nanorana parkeri | reverse complement strand
CTCCCTCATAGTTCTCTTTTAATCGCAGACATTTGGGATTGCAGGTATGTTTAGGATTTCCCAAACACAGAAGAAACCTTCCCCAAAGTGTGGAATCTGGTGGAGTAGAATAAATTTTGTGGGCTGTGTTGGTCCTGGAAGACTATTGTGGATTCAACCAGGAAGTCCTCCCATGAATGTATATGACATTTTGCTATTATGTCTGACCTGTCGGGCCTCGTGCAGGTTTGGGGGGGAGGATGTCGGGCCTCGTGCAGGTTTGGGGGGGAGGATGTCGGGCCTCGTGCAGGTTTGGGGGGGGGG
>NW_017308266.1:216523-218180 GCF_000935625.1 Nanorana parkeri | reverse complement strand
GGTTTGGGGGGGAGGATGTCGGGCCTCTGCAGGTTTGGGGGGAGGAAGTTGGGCCTGGCCATCTGTATCCAGTGAAGGAGGTCCTCTAGTGGAATTGTCTTCTTCCTCTGCTATTATATCCGGCTTGGTGAGATGTGACTTGATGAAGAGCGGTCAGTGTATGGAGAGGATGGACCGGCGTCCTCGGGTACCGAAGATCTTTTATGGATTGTTGTCATTGTACTTTTACATTTGGAATGGAGAGGAGGAGGAGAGCAGCAGTGGGCGGTCTTTATTACCGGAGGGGGCGGAGACAAGACCAGTCGCCCTGCACAAGGACAGAGAGCAGCAGTGAGCGGTCTTTATTACAGGAGGGGGCGGAGACAAGACCAGTCGCCCTGCACAAGGACAGAGAGCAGCAGTGAGCGGTCTTTATTACAGGAGGGGGCGGAGACAAGACCAGTCGCCCTGCACAAGGACAGAGAGCAGCAGTGAGCGGTCTTTATTACAGGAGGGGGCGGAGACAAGACCAGTCGCCCTGCACAAGGACAGAGAGCAGCAGTGAGCGGTCTTTATTACCAGATAGTAGAAGAAGTTTCGTGTTTGAGATCTTTCACACAATAATTCCTGGATTTGAATCCATAGATATCCGGGGACGTTGGCAGATTGCGGTAGAACGGGACGCATGCTGACGAATGCTCGTTATGACGGGGGTGGAATGTGCGCCGTGCCGTGTTTTTTTGGGGTCTTTCAATGAGCATTCCTCCCGGGCTCAGCGGAGAACGCGCCGGCCGTGTGAGCCGGGGATTAGGCGTGTTGTTGTGGTGTGGATGGCGGAGCTCGCATGTGACCCGGCTTACCAAGCATGTGCTCCAAATGCCGACATACACTGGCACCGCCGCTATGTAGGTCACGAGGGAAAGATTTATGTCTGCTCGGAGTGAATTAAACCCCCAAATCCCGATCTCGCCTCCGATTCCGGATAGAAGTCGCAATTAAAATGCAGAATTCCCGATTGTGGAACAAAAATAAAAACTGATGAATATTAAACACGAATTCTGGCCACAAATCTTCATTGAAATGTCTTTACAAACCCAGATATTACATTGTAGATGTAGCAATGACATCATCACTGTGCTGTACATACCCTGTGCAGAGAGCAGATCTGAGGGAGGGACCCAGGGATCTCTAGCAGTCTCATGTAATGCATTGTCAGTCCTGTGCCTCATGTAGCATGTTCACTCTCTGACAGCCTCCTTTTACCATGTCTGCGCTCTCTGACCGCCTCCCGTACCATGCCTGCCCCCTCTGACCGCCTCCCTTACCATGTCTGCCCCCTCTGACCGCCTCCTGTACCATGTCTGTCCGCCTCCCCTACCATGTCTGCCCCCTCTGACCGTCTCCCCTACCATGTCTGCGCTCTCTGACCGTCTCCTGTACCATGCCTGCGTTCTCTGACCGTCTCTTGTACCATGCCTGCACTCTCTGACCGCCTCCTCTACCATGTCTGCATTCTCTGACCGTCTCCCCTACCATGTCTGCATTCTCTGACCGTCTCCCCTACCATGTCTGCATTCTCTGACCGTCTCCCCTACCATGTCTGCATTCTCTGACCGTCTCCTGTACCATGCCTGCGCTCTCTGACCGTCTCCTGTACCATGCCTGCGCTCTCTGACCG
>NW_017308266.1:194734-216462 GCF_000935625.1 Nanorana parkeri | reverse complement strand
CATCTCCTGTACCATGTCTGCAGTCTCTGACCATCTCCTGTACCATGTCTGCAGTCTCTGGCCATCTCCTGTACCATGTCTGCCCCCTCTGACCCTCTCCTGTACCATGCCTGCGCTCTCTGACCGTCTCCTGTACCATGCCTGCGCTCTCTGACCTCTGCAGGTTGCCGGTGATCACTGATGGTTGTGATGTCAGATTTGTAGACGTCTAACGTTTTTTTTCTCTCTCCTCTCGCCAGGCCCTCGCCGCCAATGCCGCAGCCGGGTTTGCCGTGTCGGAGCCTCAGGTGGCCATGTTCTGCGGGAAGTTAAACATGCACGTCAACGTTCAAAGCAGCAAATGGGAGCCGGATCCCTCGGGGAGCAAAAGCTGCTTCCAGAAGGAGGAGGAGATCCTGGAGTACTGCCAGGAGGTGAGTGCCGTGCCGTCCCGTCCCCCCTGTCCCCCCCCTGACCTTTTATACTGGAGACCCGATGACCCCCCCTACAGGAACAGAGAGGGAACTCCGGAAACTCAACACGCTTACAATAGACACAGCAATCTGCCATAGGATTTGTATTTCTGTCCATCCAGTCCTGAGGTTTACACAGCTCTGTCACACAGCTCAGCAGAAGACGCCGTTTTCTGTTACTATTATAGACTGGGGAAGGAATTCCCTGGAGATCCCGCCAGTTACAGCACTTCCTGTTGCAGGCTGACCATGCTCTCGCACTGCCTCCCTATAAGCAGCAGCCCTGCCAGTCTGCCCCGCGTGCTCCGGAGCCGTGCCCTCAGTGTAAGACGTATTTTGGGAGTTGGGGAGCTTAGATCTGATTTAAAGGAGAACTATGCGGGGAGTGATTTACGCTCATCCTGATAGATGGAGACGACGTGTGACAATGCAACTGTCGCAGGTCGGCTCAATAGATCGGGAAGTGAGGGAACACATACAGGCGTTCGCTCACCTCTCGATCATCTCCCTGCAGAGAGTGGTGACTCACGGCTCCCTGCAGGTATTCTCCCCGCTCCGATCCTCCAGCGCTGACTGGCGGAACGGACGGGGGAGGGGGCGGGTACAGCTGGCTCTGCCTCTAGATAGGAGGAGCCAGCTGTCAGTCATGCAGCTGGGCGGATCTCGACAGCGATGTCGGGATCCGCTCCGGCTGCGGCGTCTCAGTATACCGCGAGCTGTAGCTCCCTATATACTGAGCCTAGGGTGACGGGAGGACGCTAGTTTGTGGCCTCCCGTTACCCTGAGGAGAACTACGGGGGAAAACACTGACCTCGTACTTTTTCTTTAACTAAATGTGATTGCTACATTGTTTTATATTGTACAACACTTCCTACAGTCCGGATCCGAGTCACATGATCTCTGTATTGTGGTTGCCGCCTCCCATTTCCTCTCCCCGGTGTCTCCAGTTCTGAGGAATGTTGGTGGTTCGGATTGTTGATTCTCGCTGTAGTAGATGACACCAGCGGGTTATTGTCTTTGTAGCCGTGGTGACGTGTTGTCTGCTTTCCGTTCCCATCCACACGCAGGTGTACCCCGATTTTAAGATCACCAACGTGGTGGAAGCCAACCAGCCGGTCAGCATCGATAACTGGTGCAAGAAGGGGAAGAAGAACTGCAAGGGCCACAGCCACATCGTAGTGCCCTACAAGTGTCTAGGTGAGCATCTGCACCCCCATCATCCCTACAAAACTCCACACGTACACTACAACCCCAATCCTCCACCTACAGGGCCCTACAAGTGTCTAGGTGAGCATCTGCACCTGAGACCCGATGACCCCCCCTACAGGAACAGAGAGGGAACTCCGGAAACTCAACACGCTTACAATAGACACAGCAATCTGCCATAGGATTTGTATTTCTGTCCATCCAGTCCTGAGGTTTACACAGCTCTGTCACACAGCTCAGCAGAAGACGCCGTTTTCTGTTACTATTATAGACTGGGGAAGGAATTCCCTGGAGATCCCGCCAGTTACAGCACTTCCTGTTGCAGGCTGACCATGCTCTCGCACTGCCTCCCTATAAGCAGCAGCCCTGCCAGTCTGCCCCGCGTGCTCCGGAGCCGTGCCCTCAGTGTAAGACGTATTTTGGGAGTTGGGGAGCTTAGATCTGATTTAAAGGAGAACTATGCGGGGAGTGATTTACGCTCATCCTGATAGATGGAGACGACGTGTGACAATGCAACTGTCGCAGGTCGGCTCAATAGATCGGGAAGTGAGGGAACACATACAGGCGTTCGCTCACCTCTCGATCATCTCCCTGCAGAGAGTGGTGACTCACGGCTCCCTGCAGGTATTCTCCCCGCTCCGATCCTCCAGCGCTGACTGGCGGAACGGACGGGGGAGGGGGCGGGTACAGCTGGCTCTGCCTCTAGATAGGAGGAGCCAGCTGTCAGTCATGCAGCTGGGCGGATCTCGACAGCGATGTCGGGATCCGCTCCGGCTGCGGCGTCTCAGTATACCGCGAGCTGTAGCTCCCTATATACTGAGCCTAGGGTGACGGGAGGACGCTAGTTTGTGGCCTCCCGTTACCCTGAGGAGAACTACGGGGGAAAACACTGACCTCGTACTTTTTCTTTAACTAAATGTGATTGCTACATTGTTTTATATTGTACAACACTTCCTACAGTCCGGATCCGAGTCACATGATCTCTGTATTGTGGTTGCCGCCTCCCATTTCCTCTCCCCGGTGTCTCCAGTTCTGAGGAATGTTGGTGGTTCGGATTGTTGATTCTCGCTGTAGTAGATGACACCAGCGGGTTATTGTCTTTGTAGCCGTGGTGACGTGTTGTCTGCTTTCCGTTCCCATCCACACGCAGGTGTACCCCGATTTTAAGATCACCAACGTGGTGGAAGCCAACCAGCCGGTCAGCATCGATAACTGGTGCAAGAAGGGGAAGAAGAACTGCAAGGGCCACAGCCACATCGTAGTGCCCTACAAGTGTCTAGGTGAGCATCTGCACCCCCATCATCCCTACAAAACTCCACACGTACACTACAACCCCAATCCTCCACCTACAGGGCCCTACAAGTGTCTAGGTGAGCATCTGCACCCCCCTTCATTCCTACAAAACTCCACACGTACACTACAACCCCAATCCTCCACCTACAGGGCCCTACAAGTGTCTAGGTGAGCATCTGCACCCCCCTTCATTCCTACAAAACTAATCATAGACACTACAACCCCAATCCTCTACTACAGGGCCCTACAAGTGTCTAGGTGAACATCTGCACCCCCATCATCCCTACAAAACTCCACACGTACACTACAACCCCAATCCTCCACCTACAGGGCCCTACAAGTGTCTAGGTGAGCATCTGCACCCCCCTTCATTCCTACAAAACTCCACACGTACACTACAACCCCAATCCTCCACCTACAGGGCCCTACAAGTGTCTAGGTGAGCATCTGCACCCCCCTTCATTCCTACAAAACTAATCATAGACACTACAACCCCAATCCTCCACTACAGGGCTGAAACATTTCTGACATGAGCAGGCAGCCTGAGAATTCACCGGGCGACACCGCTGAGGTGCAGCCTACCCTCCAGTCTTGGTGAGCGGGGGGATGTGAATACACATTCCCCAAAGACTGATGTCATTTTATATCCTCTAGACCTAATATATGGCGGTCTCCATTCACAAAGCTGTAACGCGGCGGGGATAAGGATCTTTATTTTCATGCGTCTGTCTTGGCTGGAAATAAGGATCCTTATCTTTTTGTGTTGGCTTTGTGCATTGAGCCCTTCGTGTCAGAGAGATTTCACCTTCAAATCTTCCGTCATGTTTTTATTGCCCTTCACGATGTTCCATTTGTGGAGATTTGAAGTTGCGTTTGCCCCGTGCCGTCCCCCCCGGTCCTGTAAACGGCAGTCCACTGTGCTGACCTTTGCTGACCTGCTGCTCGTAGCGCTGTGTGCCGGGCCGGCTCTGCGGCCTCATGAAATTCTCGCCCGAGGCAAGACGTCATGCGCCCCGCCCCCAGGATGGCGGCCAAATCTAAAATAGCATAAAAATTTGTTTCATTTGACGGAACTGACATTTTTTTTTTAGTTTTCGTTCATTTCGTCCGAAACACATTTTTAGTCTTAGCACAGGTCTAGTAATGTGTGATTGGGGGGTGGTTTTTGTTTTTTTAAATATTTATTTTACTGTTGGGGGCTTCTGGGAAATATTAGGGGTCTAAACAGACCCCCGACATTTCCCTTTTGAAATAGAAAAAGAGATTGAGGACACGGAGTCCTCGGCCCGTACAGGGGGGGGGTGAGCAGCGGGGATCAGAGGAGAAGCTGGATCCTGTGCGCCGCGGCTGTGTTGGCCTGTGCTCGCCCTGTGCTCGCCATGGCAACAGGGGCAAGGGGGCGCAGCCAGACTGGCCCTGGCTGCGCCCTGTCTTAGCTGCGCCTTAGGCAAGTGCCTCCCTCGCCCCATGGTAGCTACAGCCCTGCTCAAAGTCCGTCGGTGTTCTGGTGTATATATGAGCAGCCTCACCGGAGAGATCTCCGATAATAGGGCCGTCCTCCCTATCGCCAGGCACCAGCAATGGAAGATCCAGCGCTTCACTTTGTATGCACTTTGTGAAATTCTGAGACCTCGTGGAATAAATCACACAGCGGTAACGGCAGTCACCTCAGAATTTATGCCGTCGGTTTGTACGCACGACCGATCGGCGCGTCAAGGTCAGAGCTGTTGGTTAGCCGGAGTCATGTCCAGTAATGATTTATTGAGCGCCAACGGTCACGGTTTTCTGACTGTCACGGCAAACGGGGGAAGCTGTTAATTCTGAATTAATTTCCGTGCATGTGACTCTCTGCGCGGTCCGGGCCCAAGATTCATACACGCTACTGGTCACGTCTTCTCTATTCGCATGTATAGTTTCATATTGCTGAGCTTTGGGTCTCCCCAGCAAACCGGAGCAGAGATCAGGAAATGCAAAAACATAAATCAATAACAATGTAAATATATAAATCATAGAAACTGGTCATCCCTCTGACTCGTCTTCATTATTTACTATGAAATTGTTCTGCAGTATTGTTTCTCCCTCAGTGAATCCTCGGTGAATCCTCTCTGCCCGCGCACAGATATCGAGGGCCGTTGTGCAGGTTCTCACGCTCAGGGCAGCCATCAGAAATTTTGAGGCCCCTTACATGGCTTTAGGCCGGGCCCCCCGCGCCGCTGGACGCAGGGCTTAGTGACGTGCTGGACGCAGGGCTTAGTGGCGCAATGGACACAGGACCCACCTGAGAGTGACCCTGCAGAGCCCACCATAGATGCTGCACAGCCCATCTGAGACTGTCTATGGTGGGCTGGTCAGGGCTGCATCCCTCCCTCCTGTCCTTCCTTCCTAGCTCCTCTTACCTGCACACGTGGCCTCATCTGCCGATGGACCAACCAGAAGTGACGTTACTTCCGGCCAGCCCGACATCAGACGAGCAGCGTCGCTGATGGGGCCTGAGCTTGTCTCAAAGCCGCTGGAGCGGCCATGCTGGGGCCCTGCGCTGCTAGGGCCAGGCCTCCACCTCCTCGCCCTTCACCGTCGGCCGATAGTCATGTAAGGGACCCGGACGGGCCCCCCAGGCTGCCCGGGCCCCTTACATGAGTATCGGACGTACCCCCCCTGATGGCTGCCCTGCTCACGCTGGACAACTATTGTGGCCTTGATTGGGCTTCGATGGGATATAGTTAACATTTTTAGTGTTGGTTAACACCAGAAACTGCATCACAACTGCCTGCGTCTTGCGCGGTTGCATTGCAATCTATTTTGACGTGTTTGTGATGCGTTCAGATGCGTTTTTTCCCCTGGATGATGCCACAATCCTGTGGGTTTTTTTATATGCGTTTGTATGCGTTTCGGTGCAGTTAGATGTAGCTAAAATAGGACAATCGGTACTCTTTCTGAACGGACTGCAATGGTGTAAATACAGCAACGAGAAAGCCCATAGGAAAGCATTGTGATGTGTTTTGGCTGCATCAGTCACACTGAAGGGACTGCATGACAACTGCATATGGTGTGAACTAGCCCTCGACAATCTCTCCAGCATCAGATGACCTGCAGGTGTCAGTCTGACCTCCATGAGCATTCTGACCTCCCATGAGAAGATTTCAAATGCAGATAAAATGCATTTCACACATTTTATTGTGAAGACAGAGCCACAGAGTCATAAAGACATTTTGGGGCATCTCGGGTTCCCTTCCTCCAGGTGATATAATGATTATTGTACGGAGGAAAGGACTTTGCAAGACCCGGTAACATCCGCTTTCTTAGTTCTGGTGCTTTGGTGTCATCTTGCCTGGTTTTGGCTCGGGCCCGTCCATAGTAATCACTATTAAAGGGTCAAGTACTGTGAGGAGCGCAGCTTCCGTCTGATCTCCCTGACGCCCGGTACTGACGGCTGTGCTTTTTGTTTGCAGTGGGCGACTTTGTCAGCGATGTTCTGCTGGTCCCTGAGAAGTGCAAGTTCTTCCACAAGGAGCGGATGGATCTTTGCGAGAGTCACCAGTACTGGCAGAACGTGGCTCGAGAGGTAAGGGACTGAGATGAGAGGATCGTCCTGTGTTATCAGCAAAGTACAGGATGGCTTGGGGCGAGGATGACTCCTAGAAGAACAAATCATCTGATATCTGGCAAAGCCATCATGGATAGGAGGAGATGGTGGAGGGGCTCCCGGGCTGTTGGGATTTGCAGAGGAAACTGTAAATTAGAGTTCAGACGTATTGCAGCTGTAATGTACAATTTATACTATTAATGGCGGGATTTTATAATACTGACCTGATTGTCATTCAAATTAAGTGAAGATACCTTTACCTAGAGAAGCCGGTCCTCGGTAAAATGTTCATCCCAAACACTGGGATTACAGTGGTACCTCTGTTCACGAACTTAATTGGTTCCACGATCCTGGTTGCGAACCGAATTAAATTTTCCCGTCCATAGGGTTCAATGTGAATCAGGTTAATCCATTCTGACCCATATGGAAAAAAATAATAATTTAACCACAAGTTTCTTTTTTACCACCATTCTTGCTCTGCACATTCTTGTCACCTTCATTACCGCTCTGCACATTCTTGTCAACTTCATTACCGCTCTGCACATTCTTGTCAACTTCATTACCGCTCTGCACATTCTTGTCACCTTCATTAAAGGAGAACTATGAGGGGAGTGCTTTTCACTCACCTCATAGTTCTAGCCAACCTGTGACAATGAGACTGTCACAGGTCGGCTCAGTAGATCGGGAAGTGAGGGAACACATACCGGCGTTCGCTCACCTCTCGATCCTGTCATGGCTCTCTGCCGTGACAGGGGAGGGGCTGGATTCCCCCCTACCTGCTCCGATCTGCCAGCGCTGACCGGGGGAGGGGGGCGGGTACAGCTGGCTCTGCCTCTAGATAGGCAGAGCTAGCTGTCAGTCACGCAGCTGGGCGGATCCCGGCACATTTGTCGGGATCCGCTTCAGCTGCGGCGTCTCAGTATACCGTGAGCTGTAGCTCCCTATATACTGAGCTTAGGGTGATGGGAGGACGCTAGTTTGTGTCCTTCCATTACCCTGAGGAGAACTATGGGGGAAAGTCCTGACATCATAGTTCTCCTTTAATGCTCTGCACTTTCTTGGGCGTTATGCTAGATGGAATACAGTAATACCGTACAATACTGTGCTACAAAGCTTCACAGTAAGTGTCCACAGCCCTGTCTGCGACCGCAATCTCGGGTGCCGGAAGCCACGACCATGTGTCGGAGTGGGGAAGATGGCCGCGTTCGTCACCCGAGGCAGAGTTCGCGAACGGAGGCAAAATTTTGACGACTTCCTGGTCGCCAACCAAATTGTTTGTGAACCGAAGTACCACTGTAGAGCGAAACTCCTTTTCAGTAATACTTCTCGAGATGTTCCAGGAACATATATGGAGATAGTAGAGGAACAATAATGGTCCCCCAGGACATGTTGCCTATACAAGTGGAAGAGTTGCCAAATAGTTTATAATCTACGGGAAAGTGCAATAACCTGAATGTGCCTCCATTGTAGGACTGTAATACAGATAGTTTTAGTTCCGTTGTATAGGATGTGGTTGCGTGGACTTTGTTTGAAGGTTCAGCCCGAGAGGTGACAGACCAGGTAGCCGGTGGAGGATCAGGCGATAAATTTGACACCCTGACCCTCTTCTCCACAGGCCTGTGTGACGGAGGTCATGGTCCTCCATAGTTACGGGATGCTTCTTCCATGTGCTGTTGACCAGTTCCGCGGCACAGAGTACGTCTGCTGTCCTCAGGCCAAGAAACTGGTAGAGCCTCTATCTAAAGAGGAGGAGGATGAAGAGGAGGAAGAGGAAGACGAGGATGACTATGAAGCGTACAAAAGGTTAGTTTTATCTTCATAAGAACGTCTCCAACTTCACGCCATGTTGTTTCCTAGAGCCATGGCTGGCCTGGTGTGTTTTCCTATGTTTTGCGTCTCACCCTCAGCGATCACTCATTATGGTTGCCGTCTTTTACACTTTATTCCCTTTTTCCCCCCAGTGAATTCCCAACCGAGGCTGACGTAGAAGACTTCACAGTCGCAGTGGAGGATGAAGACGAAGAGGTGGAGAATGAAGATGATGTTGTAGAAGATCGCGATTATTATTATGACAATTACAAGGATGAGGACGAGTATAATGATGAGACGCCCACACAGGGCACCAATGGGCGGACAATGTCCGATAAAGACATTGTCACTGACGTGAAAGGTGAGGGTGTGACTGACGGCTGACCAAGCCGCCTCTATGTTGTTGCCCAGGAAAAAAAATTGTGGAAATTCGTTTAGTTCCACATTTTGGAATTTTTCTGACAAGACCCTGAATAGTGAAGGCTTTAAAAAAACACCGCCAGCGGAGGGCAAAGGACTATTGCCTGTGATGTCCCTGCTGCTGATCTTCTATTACAGACTACCATCAGGGCAGCCATAAGAAATTTTGGGGCCCCTTACGTGGCTTTAGGCCGGGCCCCCCCCGTGCCGCTGGACGCAGGGCTTAGTGACGCGCTGGGCGCAGGACCCACCTTACGTCTCCAACTTCACGCCATGTTGTTTCCTAGAGCCATGGCTGGCCTGGTGTGTTTTCCTATGTTTTGCGTCTCACCCTCAGCGATCACTCATTATGGTTGCCGTCTTTTACACTTTATTCCCTTTTTCCCCCCAGTGAATTCCCAACCGAGGCTGACGTAGAAGACTTCACAGTCGCAGTGGAGGATGAAGACGAAGAGGTGGAGAATGAAGATGATGTTGTAGAAGATCGCGATTATTATTATGACAATTACAAGGATGAGGACGAGTATAATGATGAGACGCCCACACAGGGCACCAATGGGCGGACAATGTCCGATAAAGACATTGTCACTGACGTGAAAGGTGAGGGTGTGACTGACGGCTGACCAAGCCGCCTCTATGTTGTTGCCCAGGAAAAAAAATTGTGGAAATTCGTTTAGTTCCACATTTTGGAATTTTTCTGACAAGACCCTGAATAGTGAAGGCTTTAAAAAAACACCGCCAGCGGAGGGCAAAGGACTATTGCCTGTGATGTCCCTGCTGCTGATCTTCTATTACAGACTACCATCAGGGCAGCCATAAGAAATTTTGGGGCCCCTTACGTGGCTTTAGGCCGGGCCCCCCCCGTGCCGCTGGACGCAGGGCTTAGTGACGCGCTGGGCGCAGGACCCACCTGAGAGTGACCCTGCAGAGCCCACCATAGATTCTGCACAGCCAATCTGAGACTGTCTATGGTGGGCTGGTCAGGGCTGCATCCCTCCCCTCCCTCCTTTCCTTCCTTCCTAGCTCCTCTTACCTGCACACATGGCTTTGTCTGCCGCCGGACCGGCCAGAAGTGACGTCACTTCCGGCCAGTCCGACATCACACGAGCAGCGTCGCTGATGGGGCCCTAACTTGTCTCAAAGCCGCTGGAGCGGCAATGCTGGGGCCCTGTGCTGCTAGGGCCAGGCCTCCGCCTCCTCGCCCTTCACCGTCGGCCGATAGTCATTTAAGGGACCCGGGCAGGCCCCCAGGCTGCCCGGCCCCTTACATGAGTATCGGCCTTCCCCCCCCTGATGGCTGCCCTGACTACCATACCCTGTTCTACATGGTGTCTCTATCTGCTGGTTATATTGCTCTGAGATTGAAAGGCCGCCCCATGAGATGATGGTTCAGGTAAAAATGTATTCCAATGTAAGATTAGATTAAAGACTTTAGAAAGAGCCAAGGCATCCCGGGGGTTAGAAGTTACCCCCGCCTACATCAGGATAGGAAAAAACAATGGGGGGACTTAATCAAAACTGGAGCAGAAAAATCTGGAGCAGTTGCCTATGGCAACCAATCAGCTTCTCTCCAGTTTGTTCAGTTAACATTTGAAAATGAAAGGTGGATGCTGATTGGTCGCCATAGGCAACTGCTCCAGTTTTGATAAATTCCCCCCCATTGTGTGTGGACTGGAATAGGAATGTATTATGTGATCTTTTAAACCAATTGCCTGATAAAGCACAGTGCTCCTCCGCATAGTTTATCCTAAAGCCCAGATGAGGGGGTGGGGGGGGGGGATTCTAGCCCAGGAAATGGCCCTTTTTAAAAAGTCTCCTGTTCTCTTACATTGGAATAAGGGAACAAGTTTGTATCTGGACTATGAACTCGTAGTGCCTCTTCATTCTCAGATCCATATAGTTGCATTACAAACCAAGCAAACTGGGGATGTCCTGTGGTTTGTAGAAGCTGCCAACCCTGATCTAGACCCCCTCCTATCCGCTGAGATAATACCAATAGGATAATCAAGGGCCCCAATACATTCCTTCAAGTCTCTGTGCGGCCATCTTGGTAGAGCAGGTTTTTGCTTCCTCGTGCCAGAGTGGCCCCCCGATTTGTGAGAAGCAGAAGACAACTGTCCACAGAATGAATGAAGCAGGGAGATCCTTGCAGTGCAGGTCCTCGGGTACGGCTTCCTCTTCAGCAAGGAGAATAGTGAGCAGCACACAGGTGACATCACCGAAACTCCTGAGACCGGCAGTCAGAGGCAGCAGAGCCTTGGATGATCTCACACTGCAGATATACAGCTCTGAGGATACAGAACAGGCATTCCGAGACACAGGTAGTTCACCAATATCAGGAGTACCTAGGCACAGGAAGAGCTTTGCTGTTTATTAGGAGAAATTCCAGGTGAAAGGTACTTTTGCGGTACGACTTAGTCACATTAACATGATGATCCCTAGAAGACGGCTTCCCTTTTTTTTTAAATCCTCACCCACTTTAAAGGGCTGCACCATTCTAAGGACTCCTGTATGTAAAAACATTCACCTTCCTTGAGAATGGATAGAGGTGTGCATGTCTTGGGATACGAGAACCAATCGGAACAGATCTGCTGTTTTTAGAACATGACTGTGCTGATTGAGGTGAGTCTGTCCATCATATTCCCCATGGTAGGTGCTGCTTCACACAGACTGGTGTAGAGACACCTGAAGCCATATTGGACCAGTCTTCTGAGCGGGCATTGAGGGTTTAGACTTGGCCCCGTCCTCCAGGTTTCTTCTCCTCAGTCTTGTCTGTTCATTGATATGGAGGGTGAAGTTTTGATGCAGCTCCTCGCCTCTGACGCTCACCTCCCGCTGTTTGTGACCCGTCTCCTCACAGTTGTCTGCTCTCAAGAGGCCGAAACTGGGCCCTGCCGCGCCATGTTTCCGCGCTGGTACTTCGACCCTCAACAGAAAAAGTGTGTCCGGTTTATTTATGGCGGCTGCGGTGGCAACAGGAACAATTTTGAGTCGGAGGACTATTGCATGGCAGTTTGCAAAGTCACGAGTAAGTCGCAGGGGGGGCCCCCGGCCTCCTATCTTGGGGAGCCAGTTCGCCAGGTTGATTATGGTGACACCGGCCTGTCTTTTTTTTAACCCTTTTCATCCCCAAAGTCATCCATCTTAACATCCATTTAATTGCTATATCGCTGCACAGAGGACCAAGTGCCGTGTGCACAGTGAAGTGAGCCGTCCTGAGGACAGAGCAACATTCAGGGTAGATCCTCCTGTGACCTGTTGTTGGTGCCTAACCTGAATGTTGGTTCATTCTCAGCGGCTTCTGCTTTTGCTTTCCGGGTGAACTTAACATGCTTTCTGGCTGGCCTGGTGCGGCCTGTAACACAATTGCTGGTACCCTCTGCTGTTCGTGGAGTGAAAGAGGTAAAGACTCCCAACATGTACGCAGTGTCATTGCTGCTCCTTAACCACGTCTGTTTCTCCTCCCCGTTGCTTTCTGCGCCATCTGTTCCTCGATCTCCATAGAATCCTCGTCCTTGCTTTTTCCTCTGATCTGCAGCCGGGAGTGTCTGAGTCTGTCTGATGAGTTTTATATATGTGTGTGAGTGTGTATATATGTATATTATATATATATATATATATATATATATATATATATATATATATATATATATATATATATATATATATATATATATATATATATATATATATATATATATATATATATATATATATATATATATATATATATATATATATATATATATATATATATATATATATATATATATATATATATATATATATATATATATATATATATATATATATATATATATATATATATATATATATATATATATATATATATATATATATATATATATATATATATATATATATATATATATATATATATATATATATATATATATATATATATATATATATATATATATATATATATATATATATATATATATATATATATATATATATATATATATATATATATATATATATATATATATATATATATATATATATATATATATATATATATATATATATATATATATATATATATATATATATATATATATATATATATATATATATATATATATATATATATATATATATATATATATATATATATATATATATATATATATATATATATATATATATATATATATATATATATATATATATATATATATATATATATATATATATATATATATATATATATATATATATATATATATATATATATATATATATATATATATATATATATATATATATATATATATATATATATATATATATATATATATATATATATATATATATATATATATATATATATATATATATATATATATATATATATATATATATATATATATATATATATATATATATATATATATATATATATATATATATATATATATATATATATATATATATATATATATATATATATATATATATATATATATATATATATATATATATATATATATATAATATACATATATACACACACACACATACACACACATACGATGCTGGTAGTTTTCATATCTCCGTCTTCTTGCAGATAAAACGCAATTGAGAATTACATTGACCATTTCATTTTATATTGTCAAATGTTTGTAACCCCTTCATGACCGTGTGTGTGTGGCCAGTGGAATGACCACAGTCTGTAGTGACAAAGGACAGTGATCACCATTTGGGAGCCAATGTGTTTAGCTTTCAAAGGCTTAAAGTGACATTAAACCCTCAGATTTTTTTAACATAAAACAATACTGTAATGTCTCCTTCCTGTAATCCATGGTTGTTTCCCTTTTCTTTGCTGCTCTTCCTTTTAAATCCTCATGTCTTCTCATGCTGGGGGAGAACTTCCCTTTGCAGCTGAATGCCTCTTCCTGTAGTGCTGGCTCACGTTACAAGCCTATACAAATCTATACACAGACACCGTGTATCCATTCCTGAGACAAGGCAGTCTGCTGCAAAACAGAAGTTCTGCAGAGCATGAGAAGACATGAGGATTTAAAAGGAAGAGCAGCAAAGAGAAGGGAAACAACCATGGATTACAGTAAGGCGCACATTACAGTATTGTTTTATGTTAAGAAATCTGAGGGTTTAATGTCACTGTAATAGCGAACAACCCGGGGAGTGTTCAGCATATGTAAGCATTGCTGGGGCAAGTTCCTTTTAGCACCCAAGGCAAGAAGTCTAAAGTGGCCTTCCTCAGGCTGTGAGCTGCTTTATCAGTATCGGTTGCGGGTCTGGCTCTTTTTGCAACCTCATCCTGCTGAAGTGCCCAAAATGGCCACCTAGCCCTTGGTACATGAGCATGCAAGCAATTGCACACCTTGATTTGCACGCATGTGATGGCTCCTGTGGATAAAGGGGAAGATTTCAGGTGTGAAGTGGCGCTGCTTTGCTCTTGGCCGGCCTTGGTGAAGTAAGATGAGCACTTTGTAAGCCGAGAGGGTCATTTTAAGGCGCCAGTTATACCGGCACAAATTGCCTCATGTAACCGATACAGACCATACGTCAGGCCAGAATTCATCATAATAATCCATTTAGTCTTTCGTAAAATGGACGCCGGTCACCTGACACTTATTTTTATTGGGTATTGTGGATCCTCTGTGTCATCAGGGGAAGGGCGAGCTTCGTCTGGATCCGCTGCAAGGGTCTGGATTGATGCTACTAGTCTGCAGCTCTTCTCTGGCAGAAGCTGGTGTGCAGACGGCTACAGGAAGCCGAGCCCCAAAAAGCCGAAATCTGGGTGCATGGAACCGGCTAGCCAGGCACAATTTAGGGCAGGCGGTGGTCCGGCAGAGCTGTGACACGGGACCAGACAGGTGATCAAATGAAGACAAGTAGACACCAGCGGGTCTGTCGGGGGAGGATGTTCAGACATCAAACAGAATTTATATTTGCTGCATTCACCGTTTTGGGCAGATGGGGAAAATACATGAACGGAATAGCTGGCCATGGAGGAGGTGACCACAGGAGGGCTTGGGGGGTGCCTGCCAGAGCAAGAGGGGGGGATAGCCAATCGCGTCTCGCCTACCATTTAGTCTGCAACACCAATTGATTAAAGCAGGTCAGTTATTGGCTGCTGCGGATTACAGCGCAGCTCATGAGTCTCGCTAAACCTCAATCTTAAAGTGACATTAAACCCTGAGATTGTGTAACATAAACCAATACTGTAATGTGCGCCTTACTGTAATCCATTGTTGTTTCCCTTCTCTTTGCTGCTCTTCCTTTTAAATCCTCATGTCTTCTCATGCTGGGGGAGAACTTCTGTTTTGCAGCAGACTGCCTTGTCTCTGGAATGGATACACGGTGTCTGTGTATAGGTTCACAACCTGAGCCAGCACTACAGGAAGAGGCACTCAGCTGCAAAGGGAAGTTCTCCCCCAGCATGAGAAGACATGAGGATTTAAAAGGAAGAGCAGCAAAGAGAAGGGAAACTACCATGGATTACAGGAAGGCGCACATTACAGTATTGGTTTATGTTAAAAAATCTGAGGGTTTCATGTCACTTTAAGTCAGCTGACCTCTTCACTTAGTTTCTTTGCTTGTAGGAGGTTTTAGTTCTTGGTTTGGTTATATTTTTGTCTGGAATTGTCACGAATCCTGAAACTGAGCTTAGAAATGACTTTAGTTCTCCCAGTTTTGTGACCTCGAAGGACAGACATGTGACCTGAGATTGCAGAGTTGTCGTGTCATCTCGTCATGTGTCCCCCGCACGTTGCAATGTGTAATAATGGAGACCCGAGGCCTCCCTGTGATGATCTCGGCAGTGTTATGCCCCTGGATCCACCATTTTGCTGAAGCTCGCCCTCCGCGCTGTAGATATCGCGGTGTGTTTGTTGCGAATGGCGGTTACAGCTGACGCAGTAGAAGGACGTTGTGCTTCTTTCTCACTTTCTTCCCCTTCGCCGCCTCTAATCCAATGTCCGGGCCGGGGATTCCTAGTTGAGGAAGTTGAATAATTATTTCTTTCCGTCCTCCAGTCCCTGCCACCTCTGCTCCCTCTGATGACGTGGACGTCTATCTGGAGACCCCGGCCGATGACAACGAGCACGCTCGCTTCCAGAAAGCCAAAGAGCAGCTGGAGGTGCGACACCGCAACAGGATGGACCGGGTGAGTGCGGTGGCCTGGTGAGCGGGTGCGGTGGAGGCTGCCCGGCCACTTTGGGGTAGCTGTGTTCTAATTCTCCTCCCACCTTCCAGGCAAAGAAAGAATGGGAGGAAGCCGAACGCCAGGCCAAGAACATGCCAAAAGCTGAGAAACAGACCCTCATGCAGGTAAGTGGCTCTCTATTCCGGATTTTGGGGTTACGTTTAGCTGATAACAGTAAATGTTCTATACCGGGTAACTCAATTCCTGGCAATCTTCCAGGGCAGCACATTATAATCTAGACCCGCTGTACAGTGGATATAAACCCTCACAGTGAACCTTTCTAATATGCTCCCTTTGGTCTGGAGTGGCAGTGTTTATCGGTTTGATCCTGCCAGAAATCCTGGGCTGCCCTGTGCACTCTACAAGGTTTTATTAAAGTTTCTTTTTTACCACCATTCTTGCTCTGCACATTCTTGTCACCTTCATTACCGCTCTGCACATTCTTGTCACCTTCATTACCGCTTTGCACATTCTTGTCAACTTCATTACCGCTCTGCACATTCTTGTCACCTTCATTAAAGGAGAACTATGAGGGGAGTGCTTTTCACTCACCTCATAGTTCTAGCCGACCGGTGACAATGAGACTGTCACAGGTCGGCTCAGTAGATCGGGAGGTGAGCGAACACATACCGGCGTCCACTCACTTCTCGATACTGTCACTCACGGCTCCCTGCAGGGATTCCCCCTGCTCCGATCCTCCAGCGCTGACTGGTGGAACGGACGGGGAAGGGGGCGGGTACAGCTGGCTCTGCCTTTAGATAGGCGGATCCAGACATAATTGTTGGGATGTGCTTCAGCTGCGGCGTCTCAGTATACTGCGAGCTCCAGCTCCCTATATACTGAGCCTAGGGTGACGGGAGGACGCTAGTTTGTGTCCTCCCGTTACCCTAAGGAGAACTATGGGGAAAAGCCCTGACCTCGTAGTTCTCCTTTTAAACATTACCACCCTGCCCAGTCCTTCCCTTCTTGTCTAAAGAACCCCCCCCCCTAATGTTACGGAGCCGGGGAGGTTAGTATATCACCTTGAGGAGGGGACCATGCGAGGTTCTGAACCCTGGTATTCTTTGGACTGTATGTGATGTCTTTACAATAAATACTTGAAGCACATTTGTATTTGGAGTGCTGGTGACGTGGTGACTGGTTCCAGCATGGCACCATTTGTAGCAATCACTTCAGTTACAAGAGTCATGAACTATGAGAAGTGGAGCTTCTGTTTGGTGAGACCCGGCATTGAGTGCAGGTCCCCAGTGCTGTCGGTTGTAGCTTTTGCTGCATTCGAATGTTTCTTTGTATAACGTTGTGCAGGTGAAGTGCCGACTCTGCGTTTTCTGTACATTAGAGACCTGGAGATCCGTTTCCTTCACTCCCTCATCCCTCATTGATCCGGCCTGCATTGCTGTATACAATATGGATGCATTCCAGGCCGCGGCAAGCCAAGCAGAAGACTGGCCGGAGAGTCAGCAGATTTGTGCGTGATCAGGAAGTGCTCCTCGTCCGCTCACCTTCTTGGCGTCGGCCCCAGACAGCCGAATAAAAAATGACAATCTGTCTGAATCGTTCGGGTTTCTCCGCATTCCATTTCCTTCCTGCTGCGCTTCTTCCGTCCCATTACCTCAGGATCAGATGAGGATCCACTTGTACCGGGTTCTCAGTATCTCAAGTGTGGGTTTTGTCATGAGAGTTCTATTAGCGTCCTTCCCTTCCAGCGCGGTGTAACTGTATGCGTTTCCGCCGGTGACTTTGTGTAATTATCGGCGTCACGGCTAATGAGCCTTCTACGATGAGGAAGGTCGGGCAGTGAAAGCAGAAGCGGCTAATGACATTCACCTGACATCCGACTAATGGAAGTTTTAACCCTGTGCGGTGATTGGGCGTCCTCGGCGTCGCCGGTCACATTGTCCTCGTCGGTAATCCTCTTGTCTTTTTTTTGTAGCATTATCAGGCCACGGTGAAGGCTCTGGAGAAGGAGGCCGCTCATGAGAAGCAGCAGCTCGTGGAGACCCATCTGGAACGCGTGGAGGCCATGCTGAATGATAGACGCCGCATCGCCCTGGAGAACTACCTGTCAGCCCTGCAGGCCGAACCCCCTCGTGTGAGTGACATTGATGTCTTTTTTACGTAGCGCTCCATAGAGGTCATCAAGCCATGCTCACTGGGAAGTGCTATTAGGGATTATACCAATTTACTGGGTTTCTGTGCGGGTTGATACTGGGTGCCTGTGCGGGTTGATACTGGGTGCCTGTGCAGGCTTGTGCTAGGGTGCCTGTGCGGGTTGATACTGGGTGCCTGTGCAGGCTTATGCTAGGGTTCCTGCGTGGGCTTATGCTGGGGTTCCTGCGCGGGCTTATGCCGGGGTTCCTGCGCGGGGCTTATGCAGGGGTTCCTGCGCGGGGCTTATGCCGGGGTTCCTGCGCGGGCTTATGCCGGGGTTCCTGCGCGGGCTTATGCTGGCTTTGTATACAAAAAATGGTTTATTCAGTAATTCCTCACATGGATAGTGTACATTGATCTCACATATATACATCTGAAGTAATGATCTCCTCTCCATGATACATGAACAGACTTCTGGGCTTTGGCTTTATATAATCATTTTGGTGGCGGTAAAAACGTGTGGGAAAGGTTTCTCCGGCTTCCATGTCTTGCTAATCTTTTGTGTGGATCTCTCGCAGCCTCACCGCATCCTGCAGGCCCTGAAGAAGTACGTCCGAGCAGAGAACAAGGACAGGCTGCACACCATCCGCCATTACGAGCATGTTCTGACCGTGGATCCGGAGAAAGCGGCACAGATGAAGTCCCAGGTAGGGAGGTGTCGGTAGCTCTATGCGTGATCTTGTTTTGCTCCTGGAGGAAAAGATTGAACCTTCACTTACAGAAAGGCTTCATCATCATCGGATCTGTAGAACTGTGGAATAGGAGCTGAAATAAAGCGAAACCGAGTGCAGAAAATATGAATGAAAGGCACTTAAAGTGGAGAGTTAAAGGAGAACTACGAGGTCAGGGCTTTTCCCCATAGTCCTCCTCAGGGTGACGGGGGGGACACAAACTAGCGTCCTCCCGTCACCCGAGGCTCAGTATATAGGGAGCTACAGCTCGCGGTATACTGAGACGCCGCAGCCGGAGCGGATCCCGACAATTGTGCCGGGATCCTCCCAGCTGCGTGAGTGACAGCTGGCTCCTCCTATCTAGAGGCAGAGCCAGCTGTACCCGCCCCCTCCCCCGTCCGTTCCGCCATTCAGCGCTGGAGGATCGGAGCGGGGAGGGGGGAATCCAGCCCCTCCCCTGTCACGGCAGAGAGCAGTGACAGGATCGAGAAGTGAGCGAGCGCCGGTATGTGTTCTCTCACCTCCCGATCTACTGAGCCGACCTGTGACAGTCTCATTGTCACAGGTCGGCTAGAACTATGAGGTGACTGAAAAGCCCCTCCCCCTCCACCTCATAGTTCTCCTTTAATGAGAGCGTACATCATCAGGGACATGAACTCCATCACGCGTCGCGTCGGGTCACAGACACATAATCATCACTTCCTAGAAGCCGGCTACAAGAGCAATGATGGGAGAAAAGGGTATAACGTGCACGCTGGTGGCCATTGCCGGTCCTCTGGTTGTATTTAACCCTTTTGCTGCCACAGATGTAAGTACTCCATCCACGGTGGCTGTGCGCGGGCTTGTCGGCTTCCCATAGCGGCCGTGTGTCGGCTTTCAGGTACAAATGATTCACGGTCACCTTACATGAGCAGCCATCAGACTTCAGAACTACTTGTTATAGTCCCGCTGAAGTCTCCTGGAAGGATCTGTGTTTAATATTCCCTCCCCGATGTGACCCGGGACCATCACTCTTCCCGGCTTGTAGTAGGAAGTGATCACTTTGTGTTTGTACTGTATGGCATCCGATGGGAGTTATCCTACCTTGGTGGTATGTGCTGATCAATCACTACTTGACCCTAATTGCGTTGTGTACATTGAAGGGTCTTCTATCTGCTTTGTTTGGCTTTAGGAACGCTGTTAATGATGATCCAGGAAGTATCCGGTCCTCTGTGGGGTTCTGTTAATCATTGTACCGGTTAGAGCAGATTGGGGACACGTCGGAGTGTTTGCCTTCCCTTGGTTTGGGGTTCTGAGAACGTGACGGATTTTTTGTTTTGGTTGGACTTGGTGACCATTTTCTAACCTGATTATGTCATCAATTGTGAGGCGGGGGGGATGAGGGGGGGGTTGGGGTGGTGGTGCATGTTAAATGATGCAGCTCAGGAACAGAGTTTACACATTGGGGGGATTTCTGTGCAGGTCCGGAGCCCAGAGACGCCATGATGAGGTTTAGGTGAGCAGAGCCCGTATATGCCGGAGGGGTATTTGTCCCTGCCGCCCTCCTCTGTGCGACCCGTCAGTTAACGAGCGTTTGTTGCCCTGTCACAGCCTCGTGTTGCATGGCCGGCCATCTGTACAGTTTCCAGGTGTTTTCCTATGTAATGTAAACATGTCAGGTGAGAAGTCCTCCGCCTCTGTTTGTCTTTCCTCTCAGCATTGCGTACAATGGCTGCCGGTGGCGCAGGTGTGGCGTGCTGCTAGCTCCCCCTAGTGGCGCATTTGTCACGGCTCTAAAGCAATCTCTATTAATCTTCAGCATAAAATGGCTGCTAAGACATCCATTATGACTTCAGTCCATTGCAGTCATCCCTATACCCCGAGGAGATCCTTCATCTTCCCCAGGTGACATCTTATCTCTGTAAGGAAGGGGCCAGAATGTCCCCTGTTGGGGCTGATTGTGAAGGACGAGTTGATTTCCTCATCAGTACAATGTAATCATTCCGTATCCTGACCTGCTTCTGCATTATAAGAAGGGTGAAAGGAAACAACGTACGCAGATCAGTGCGGTTATTGTGCGATCGGAGAATAATCGGGTGAGGCGTTCAGCAGCAGACCCTACTGATGCGTCAGGGCCCATTCACACTAGATGCAGTGCGTTCCGGCCCGATTCTGGCCAGAACGCACTTCATTGCGGCCGGCTCACTTTTTAGTGGGGGCAGGAGGGGGCGTGGCTGGCCATTCAAGTGAATGGCACCGTAGCCACGCCCTCCGGCCGCACGGAATCGCAGGGCACATAGTGCTTGCAGCATTTTGATCGCACCGGACCAGACTGCAGGCACAATGTGCCTTGCGATCCCGTGCGGGCGACCGCATTGTGGCCCCCGGGGGCGTGGCTACGGTGCCATTCACTTGAATGGCCCGCCACGCCCCCTCCTGCCCCACTAAAAAGTGAGCCGGCCGCAATGCGAGGCAGTGCGTTTCCACCAGAATCGGGCCGGAACGCACTGCATCCGGTGTGAATGGGCCCTCCCTCATTCTTGACTCTTTGGTGCTTTTTCACTAAATTATAGAAAATTAGTAAATATGTAAAAAAAGCAATTCATCCGAATGTAAATGAGGAAGATTGGCCTCCAATCACGTGACAGCATGGCACTGGCAGCACATATATCCATCACTCTGTACAATGGTTAAATGGCACACTGACCGGGCCAAGATGTCTATTGTGGGTCACACGAGCTGTAATGGAGAGCACTTGGGGCGCCCAGGGTCATGGTGAGGTGCACTTGGTGCTTGTCAGACCACGGCAGAGGGCACTTGGTGCTTGTCAGACCACGGCAGAGGGCACTTGGTGCTTGTCAGACCACGGCAGAGGGCACTTGGTGCTTGTCAGACCACAGCAGAGGGCTCTCTGGGCTGTTGGCCTGTGGTGAAGAGTACTTGGGGCTTGCTGGTTTGCCCTGTGA